>NW_013673151.1:25895-30666 GCF_000517525.1 Limulus polyphemus | reverse complement strand
AGATTCAGTCATTGTTTATTTACTCTGTCTACATTGACTTGATTCAGTCATTGTTTATTTACTCCGTCTACATTGACTTGATTCAGTTATTGTTTATTTACTCCGTCTACATTGTCTTGAATCAGTCATTGTTTATTTACTCCGTCTACATTGTCTTGAATCAGTCATTGTTTATTTACTCCGTCTACATTGTCTAGATTCAGTCATTGTTTATTTACTCCGTCTACATTGTCTTCATTCAGTCATTGTTTATTTACTCCGTCTACATTGTCTTCATTCAGTCATTCTTTATTTGTCGTGTCTATATTGTCCAGATTCAGTCATTGTTTATTTACTCCGTCTACATTGTCTTCATTCAGTCATTGTTTATTTACTCCGTCTACATTGTCTTGAATCAGTCATTCTTTATTTATCGTGTCTACATTGTCCACATTCAGTCATTGTTTATTTATCGTGTCTACATTGTCCAGATTCAGTCAATGTTTATTCACTGTATCTTTATTAGCTTATCGAAAATTATAGCTTTGTTTGTTTCGCTATGTCTATTGGACATTTGAATTCTTTGTGATTTTAACATTCGAACAAAATCTACAGTTCAAGGTAAATATTACTTTACGGTGGGTATTAAATACGTACAGAAACGACGAAGTTTAAAATTTTAAGATACGGAATTTTATCTCACTTCCAAGTGAAATAGGTCCTTTACAGTTCATTAGTTAAGAACGAAGAAAAAATGTGTTAATTTCTGTTGGACATCTTTCACGTTTCTGAAAGTCGATTTTCGGCAAAAGACAGGTAATTCGAATCTTGCACACTCGAAGTCCGTAAATTTGTCCAGATTTTTTTTTACATTTTGAAGCACTTAACAGGTATTTATGAGTATTTACTTTTGTTAGTGTACAACTTTATCATCACAGAGCTGAAGATAACTAGAAAATTAGTTTGTCAGTTCTTGTGAATGGTAGTAAAGTTAATTAACGTAACAATGGGATAAAAATCAGGGATAAATTTAAAATAAAATAAATATTACATGTTCAGGTGTAAGGGGCCTTTAAATACGAAGAACTAAGTGTTCTTGTGTAAGGAGTTCTTACCTAGGAAGAACTACGTGATCTATACTTACCTAGGAAGAACTACGTGCTAATTACACGTGATATATACTTACCTAGGAAGAACTACGTGCTAATTACACGTGATATATACTTACCTAGGAAGAACTACGTGATCTATACTTACCTAGGAAGAACTACGTGATCTATACTTACCTAGGAAGAACTACGTGCTAATTACACGTGATATATACTTACCTAGGAAGAACTACGTGCTAATTACACGTGATATATACTTACCTAGGAAGAACTACGTGCTAATTACACGTGATCTATACTTACCTAGGAAGAGCTACGTGCTAATTACACGTGATATATATACTTACCTAGGAAGAGCTACGTGCTAACTACACGTGATCTATACTTACCTAGGAAGAACTACGTGCTAATTACACGTGATATATACTTACCTAGGAAGAACTACGTGCTAATTACACGTGATATATACTTACCTAGGAAGAGCTACGTGCTAATTACACGTGATATATATACTTACCTAGGAAGAACTACGTGCTAGTTACACGTGATATATACTTACCTAGGAAGAGCTACGTGCTAACTACACGTGATTTGTACTTACCGAAGTACATTGGAGAATCTCTTGCTGCAACGTTATCATCAATATAAGGAATGCCGAGTGTGTAAACTGCTGTCGCTCCGATGCCAATGAAGAGAAGACTGATGAAGAATATGGTCAGAACAAACCAGGTTCTTTTATTTGGTACATCCGAAAACCCGCACCCATAAGGCTCAGCGGCTGGGAAGTAATCAGTGGAATTACCTCTCGTCCAGGTTACGCTCTCATACTGAGGTGTGACTTCTGAAGAGGTGATCTGTTTGATGCGACACAGTTCTGCGTTAAGCTTATGTAGTGTTTCATAAGTTTGGTTACCGGCGTTATCTTGGTCGGTGTAAACGGGATAATTTATCTTAAAAAGGAAATGTGGAGTGGAACAAAATATACATGCCGTGGCAAATAATAACGTTCCGAAAGCTATCCACTTCGGACGGTGACCCCTACCGCCATAATACGTTAAAAAGAAAGCGCCACCTATTTGTCCGATTTCTGTGGCTGACAAGATTATTCCTGTTGTTTTACTCTCCACGCGGTAGAGTTTTTCTATCGTGGTTAAAACACTCACGAAGTACGTCGAATACATTCCTTGGAGAACACTGGTGAAACAAAATATCGCCACAAACGTCTTCTTGTTCGCGAACGATTGGAAACACTTAGGCCTAAAAGAACCTATTCCGCAGTAAGGTTTTTCGAAATCGTCTGCATGGTGGTCGTTAGGAACGAAAACGTTCTCACTGCTTTTAGTACCGTTTGACAAAGTTTTTTCGAAATCGTCTGCATGGTGGTCGTTAGGAACGAAAACGTTCTCACTGCTTTTAGTACCGTTTGACACATTATGATTACTACACACAATCACTGTTTTGGACTCGTTTCCATTAGGACTAACTATCTTACTCTCGTCCCCGATGTTCCTTGGCTTGTCTTTGTTCATCATGTTGGCCGCGACCTCTGCATGACTTCTCCTCATTAAACTAAGAATCTGAGATGTATAAGAGATGTAATATTAAAGATTAAGCTTACGTCTTTAAGCCTTCTTTACTAAACTTACAGAAAAGCAAAATTTATTAAATTATACAAACATATACATATACTATTTTTCCCGATTTTTAATACTTCTACTAATTACATAGTTCAAGCTTTCTGTTGCTTCAACAAAACTTTATATTCACAGAATTAGTAGAGAAAAGTTTTAATGAAACTCGGTGTACTTACTTTTAATTACGGTTGTAAAGCGTGTGCGAGTTACAGGATTGAGTACGTTATATTATAACGATTTGAAATATGCAAGTCAGCAAATCACGTGATAACTACAGCCAATATATAATATGTCTCGTGTTTCCTAGGTAATGTAATGCCACCGAAAATTGAGCGCTTTTATGAAGGGTTTATAACAACCCTTTCCAACCCAAAATATTCATAAACTCAGATCATGAGGATGTGATCTCATCGGGGGTGGGGTGAGGGTAGTTTTCCCATTACTTTTACTTAATGGCATTGGGGCACCAGGACCACCAGAAAAAGACCTGCAACAAGTTGTAACCCAGCTGTAGTAAGCAAAGTACGGCGTTTTGTAACAAGTAAGGATCAACAAAAATAATGGTCAGCGGAAAAAGACGTCCACGTGACCCAGGAAACAGTACACAACATAGTCTCCGTTTGGAAACAAGGCCAAAAAGATAAGGTTTCCAGTTACATCTTCCGCTCAACCATCCCATACCTGAAACAGATGTAGACATATTAGTTAATAAGCGTTGCATCTGGGCGCTGAGAAGTGTCTTCTTCGTACATTAAATGGATTATGGAAAGCAATTAGTGAGAAGTGGTGTGTTTTGGATATGGTAGCCTTACGACGAAGCCTTTTGCAAGGGCTATTGTCAAGATGCACGGTCGTCAGATAAAATATGACCGGACGTGATGAGGCTACCAAACAGTTTTAATACAACGTACTCAACCTTCTGTGTAACGTTGTCAATTCTTTGCCATTGGATGTGGCTAAAATAAAAAAATATATATATTATGAAATTATTATTCCAAATATTTAAAAACTTCGGTTTTAGAACCATTTTGAACTTTAAAAAGATGAGAAACTTTTCGCTGCGATGATAATTAATCATCAAAAACAGAAACAAACGATGTTCTTGAAGTTGTTTTTTCTTGCCTAAATTAGCTTCATTTATTTTAAAATAAATTATAACAAACAGTTTTCTCTAAGTTGGGAACATAACAACTTTGTGAGGTTTTTAATAACTAGTAGCTTCCACTGTATTTTCTGATACTACTGCTTTTAGTCAGCAGTTCTGTGGTAAGGAATATATCTTAGGAGTAACTGATTTGGTCTTTTAGCCCCCGTGTCGTGTAAGATGCCGTCAAGGTTCTATAAAACAATAATACTCTTCAGCATACATACACAAACACCTCTATCACAGTTTGTAAACACTGAACGTTTGTTGTAGTACTCTGTGTTCTGCCTTCTGGTGCACGTGTACAAAGTTGAGTTTGTTTAATCTTGCAGAAATGGCTGAACATAATGATTTTACCTCCACCTGTACACAGAAACAGACAGCCGGACAAACGGCTAGATTGACCTCAAACAAGTAAACACATGAATACTCTTGCTAAGAAAGAGTAACCATGATCTATTGTAACTCTGGTTTCCCTGGTGTTCAGTAGCCTTGAGTAACTTTGTAATAAACTTAATTTTCGTAACCATCTTGGACGTTTTGTAATAAACTTAATATTCCTAACCATCTTGGACGTTTTGTAATAAACTTAATTTTCCTAACCATCTTGGACATTTTGTAATAAACTTATTGAAATAATATTAGCTTGACTTAAGTGGGTGTACAGACTCCCTTGTAATGGGATATGGATATACAGGCTCCTGTTTATTGAAATAATATCAGCTTGACTTAAGTGGGTGTACAGACTCCCTTGTAATGGGATATGGATATACAGGCTCCTGTTTATTGAAATAATATCAGCTTGACTTAAGTGGGTGTACAGACTCCCTTGTAATGGGATATGGATATACAGGCTCCTGTTTATGGAAATAATATCAGCTTGAATTAAGTGGGTGTACAGACTC
>NW_013673151.1:19161-25258 GCF_000517525.1 Limulus polyphemus | reverse complement strand
CCCTTGTAATGGGATATGGATATACAGGCTCCTGTTTATGGAAATAATATCAGCTTGAATTAAGTGGGTGTACAGACTCCCTTGTAATGGGATATGGATATACAGGCTCCTGTTTATTTAAGGAACACAGATTCTTGATTCTGGTTCCTGTTTTTAACTTATTCCTCACAAAGCTAGTTTAATTTTCACAGGAAATCCCTGATCCGGTTACATTCCGTTCAAGTGACGTCACGACAAAATAAGACTCAGTGTGCGCGTGTAATAAAGAACCTCCTTGTATGTTATTCAGACACCTTTAAAATGCCGTATTATGTGATATAACCGATAAATGTATGAAGTAAGGTGCGTGGTTGTGACGTCACGACAAAATAAGACTCAGTGTGCGCGTGTAATAAAGAACCTCCTTGTATGTTATTCAGACACCTTTAAAATGCCGTATTATGTGATATAACCGATAAATGTATGAAGTAAGGTGCGTGGTTGTGACGTCATCGTATTATGATGTTATACTGGATATTGTGATACGTATACTCTCGTGCCTGCTTGCTTTCTGTCACCTAGACAGGAGCGGTCTGTAAACAGGTAGCAACTGAGAGCGAACCTTTTCTACCTACTGTAACCTTCATTTTGCCACTTTTGCTCCAAGGTCGAGCCTACATTACTGTCGTTAAAAAATCACACAGTGAGAGGTGTAGTCTTTCCCAAATATTTTTTGTAATCTTGATATAAAAACAGACATATCTTATTACTGCACATATTACGCATGTTAAGACTATTGATGTATGGGATACATGTTGCAACCAAACACATTGTTTTATAACTTCGATTGTCTTCGTTCCCCAGTTCACAACACAAGTTACTACACTGTGTTTTAAGGACATGTTTATATTATCATCAGTATTGTTGTGTATCTTCGTTCCCCAGTTCACAACACAACTTACTACACTGTGTTTTAAGGACATGTTTATATTATCATCAGTATTGTTGTGTATCTTCGTTCCCCAGTTCACAACACAACTTACTACACTGTGTTTTAAGGACATGTTTATATTACCATCAACATTGTTGTGTATCTTCGTTCCCCAGTTCACAACACAACTTACTACACTGTGTTTTAAGGACATGTTTATATTATCATCAGTATTGTTGTGTATGTAGTTAAGTGGTATTGTCAGTTTCATTACTTAATCATCTCGCAGGATTCTCAAAACGTTATCTTTGGTATGTTTGTTGCTAAACGATGTATGAATGTACGTTTTTCAGCTGGATCTGTCCAGGCTGCGTCTGTTCGGTATCAAATCATTGTTGAGATCAATTATAGT
This sequence comes from Limulus polyphemus, assembly GCF_000517525.1. Lineage (NCBI taxonomy): Eukaryota > Metazoa > Arthropoda > Merostomata > Xiphosura > Limulidae > Limulus > Limulus polyphemus. The sequence goes on along the minus strand of NW_013673151.1, from coordinate 23,936 downwards.
TTGGTATCAAATCATTGTTGAGATCAATTATAGTTTGGTATCAAATCATTGTTAAAATCAATTATAGTTTGGTATCGAATCATTGTTGAGAACACTTCTGGTTTGGTAGCGAATCATTGTTGAGAACACTTCTAGTTTGGTATCGAATCATTGTTGAGAACACTTCTAGTTTGGTATCGAATCATTGTTGAGAACACTTCTAGTTTGGTATCGAATCATTGCTGAGAACACTTCTAGTTTGGTATCGAATCATTGTTGAAAACACTTCTAGTTTATTATTCGAATCATTGTTGAGAACACTTCTAATTAACTTGAATTATCAGTACTTACACTTTAATCTCATATTCACCATTATGAAAGTTTTGCACAAGGAAAGGACCTTCAGGTGACTAATGACTAACATTAACCGGTGATGTTAAGATATGTACATCAGATGACTAACATGAACCGGTGATGTTAAGATATGCACATCAGATGACTAACATGAACCGGTGATGTTAAGATATGCACATCAGATGACTAACATTAACCGGTGATGTTAAGATATACACATAACATGACTAACATGAACCGGTGATGTTAAGATATACACATAACATGACTAACATGAACCGGTGATGTTAAGATATACACATCAAATGACTAACATTAACCGGTGATGTTAAGATATGCACGTAACATGACTAACATGAACTACACTTCAATGTTATTCCTATGAACTCTGTTATAAATGGTTTTGTTATTTCTTGGGAACGAACATCCTTATTGGAGGTCTTAAAACGTTTAGGGTACACGGGATTATTCCGAAAAGAAAAAAGGGTTAAGGATTTACCTAAAGTCAAGAGTTTTATGATCAAAAATCAAACTAGCGGGCTGAATTCTCATTATTTACCAACTTTTCACTGGAGTGTGGCAAAATCGGATCTTTTGATGTTTAACGTCAAGCTACTGTTCACATTAATCTTGATCCAGTTTTTACTTAAGTCTTAGCTCGACGTTATAAATCAAGTAATCCAGGGTAATTTTATGACGTCAAGCTAAAGCTTAAGTAAAAACTGGATCACTAGATTTATAATGTCAAGATACGGCTAATTGTGAAAACTGGATCACTAGATTTATATCGTCAAGCTACGGCTTAATGTGAAAACTGGATCACTAGATTTATAATGTCAAGCTACGGCTTAATGTGAAAACTGGATCACTAGATTTATAATGTCAAGCTAAGGCTGAATGGGAAAACCTTGGATCATTAGATTTGTAACTTCAAGCTATATATTAACGTGAAAACCCTGGATCACTTGATGTATAACTTCAAGCCTAAAACATCCTGTCTTTTATTATGTTCATACATCAGTCATGTAACGACATGTTCATCATTGGATTTATTTTATGAGTCTTGACTTGTTTGTACTTCCGACGTGTAACCTTGGAAAAAAGCTGTTAGGAATTTTGTTTGTCACCCCCTGCAAGGTCAAGAGATTACATAATTCCCATTAGACGGTTGGTTCTCTTATTACAAGTTTAAAATGGTTATACAAGTAATGGCTGAATATAAACTCGTAAGTTGTTGAGTTTAGAGCATTTTTCATTGTTCCACTAATTTCATCATGTATATTATTCTATATATATATATATATATATATAATAATAATATATATATAATTACTATAGAAATCTCTCTTCAGCAGCTCCGACAACGATGACATTGTTGAGTTTAGAAACTTTGTACAAAAGTTGGTTGTTTGGTTGGTTGTTTTAGCAACTAGGCTATCTGCGACATTGTACAGAAGATCAAATTGTTTGTAACTTTAAGCTGTAGGTTGATATGAACACTCTGGATCATTTGATGTATAAAAATTAAAATTGATTTTTTGATCTGTTCGACACACTAGCTATTAAGGATATTTTCGGACGTAAACCCAATAATAACTCATGAGATTCGGCCAGCTTAGGACATATAAGGTTGGTCCTAATACCTATTTTAAGCTAACAATGCAAATCCATCTCTGTGGTAGTATATGTATATTAAATATTTCTTTTTCACCAGAGGTGAAATTGAAAAAAGAATCTGTGACATAGAGACCTAATGTATTCTTAGATTGGCCGTACCCTCTGTTGTCTACTATAGTTTCGTCTATTCAAGGTTCATCAGCACATCTTGAGTCAACAAACCAAAGAAACACTATTAGGTCTCTTATAATGGTGGAGTGTATATAATATATATATATATGGGGTTTGAGTCCCTTTTACTTCACCATATAGTAATGGTATTTATTTGGTTAAGCATTAAACATTCTAACCGATACTGTTAATTAAAGTAACAACAGACAAATAATAAAGTATACCTCACTTACAGAACACACGAACATTAATTGTTACCTTCGTATTGTCGTAGAATTATTTTTTGTTGAACAATGTAACATCAAACCCCTTGAACAACGTCTTGTGAAAAATGAAACCCATTAAACAGCTCCGACAGTGTAGCTTTAGAGTAACCTCATATCTGGGACAAGATAATTAAAAATTGTTAATTTAAAAAGGGGAATAGGAAATCCATGTATACAGTACTTATCAATTTTAGTGGAGTCAAAATAGGGATTTCTAGTTTGAGAAAATAATGTAGACACTATTTCTAGCCTAGTTTGTTTACTTTTTTTAGGGTCCTTAGTTGTAGGCTTGAAAATATAATATTTGCATTTTCATCAAACTTCTTTCTGTACTTTTTAACGATCCCTATTTCCTTAGGCCCGGTATAGCCAGGTGGTTAGGGCGCTCGACTCGCAATCTGAGGGTTGCGGGTTCGAATCCCAGTCACACCAAATATGCTCGCCCTTTCAGCCGTGGAGGCGTTATAATGTTGCGGTCAATCCCACTATTCGTTGGTAAAAGAGTAGCCCAATAGTTGGCGGTGGGTGGTGATGACTAGCTGCCTTACACTGCTAAATTAAGGACAGCTAGTGCAGATAGCCCTCGTGTAGCTTTGCGCGAAATTCAAAACAAACAAACAAACATTTTTTTTTAAACTAACAATTTTTAATTATATTGTTTCTTAAGTTTTTATGTCCATTTATAGAGAATAAATTTTAAGCTAAATACTTGTATATGGGTTCAGTTGAATGTCACAAGTTTTTCAACAGTTTACTGCTGCACTGGCTTTTTTTTTCCCCACCGAACCATTATTTACTGAGCCAGGTGGTTTTGTACCTGAGGTTTCGTGTAAACACGCGTTTAACAATCGAAGTATGAAAATTAGTAGAATAAATCACCACTCACTATGGTAATCGTCTACTGTTAGAAAACTTACTAAAATAGTCACAGAATTATTCACGTAGAGACAAAGTACAACAGCGAACTCGAGAAATGATAAATCCTCAACGTGACAATTTCCAATTAACGTGCTTTAAGTTGTAGAATTGATGCACATGAGTAAAACACCGAATTTTTTCAATGGCCGAAAGTGAAGGACTCAGAGAAATTCTTCAGGGTTAAAAAACAAAAGTGTTTGAATTAATTTTAAAACTACCCCATGACATACTCTATACTGTATTCGTTACTATTGTACAGGTTTCCGTAAAATATCCGTAGCCGTTTGTAAAACTATAATCAATAATAATAAGGCTAGAGACATTGTTATAAATATACATATTATTTACTCTAATAAATCAAAGTGTTTATGATTAGTATGAAACAGAGCAGAGCATTTCCCGACAAGTATATAATTGTGCTTAAATGACTTCAAAGAGCTTATGTTAGTAGCGAAGAAGAACTTAGAACATTTTATAGAGTGGAAATCTCGACTTTCAAAAATCAATTTAAAATATCCCTAACACCTTCGCTGGAGTTTGTTTAGTAGCTGTGCATAGATTTTGGCGCAGTATACCTAGCCGTTTTTGTTGTTGTAGCCTTCGGTGCTTGAATGGCTTCGAAGAGAAACTTGGCCAGTAGCGATTAAAAAACTGATAAAATTTATCCTTGCCTTTCAAGAATTAACATAAAAATAGTCTTGTGACCTGCACAGGAGATTTTTTAGTAGGTTTGCCCAGGTTTGAATAAAATTTCCATAGCCATTTTTACTGTGAAATAATAATATTAAGAACGAATGGATGAATTTTGTCTAACAATCATAAAATCAACTTTCTTTACTATTATCAATATTTTAGTAGTCTTCGATAGAAGGTCTTGAGTGTTGTTTCAAGAACAAGTCTGCTTCTTAAAATGGGTTTTGCCCGTGTCTTCTATTAGAATATTTGTGAAATTCCTGGGCGATCCCTATTATGAACCACTATCGTAGTTAATGATAAATTATTGTTGCTGTTCTGGTGTGGAGTAAATTAATGTAAGAACAGCTATATTGCGACTTTAAAACTACACTATAGTTTAACACGAATAGCTCGGATTTATACGATAACTACTGTAATATTCATTTTTCTGAAATTTTGTGTTTTACATCACGTACGTTTGTTACAACATCCGGAACACACGATACAGTTTACAATTAATACATGAACTGTACAATGTCTGAGACTATTGGAGTTACAACATCCGGATCACACGACTGTAGTGTACATTTAATACATGAACTGTACAGTTTCTGAGACTATTGGAGTTACAACATCCGGATCACACGACTGTAGTGTACATTTAATACATGAACTGTACAGTGTCAAGGGGTATTGGAGTTACAACATCCGGATCACACGACTGTAGTGTACATTTAATACATGAACTGTACAGTGTCAAGGGGTATTGGAGTTACAACATCCGGATCACACGAC
>NW_013673151.1:12004-18272 GCF_000517525.1 Limulus polyphemus | reverse complement strand
TTCATACTCAACAAGACGAAGTAGGACCTTGGAAGGTCTTCACACTCAACAGGATGAAGTAGGACCTTGGAAGGTCTTCACACTCAACAGGAAGAAGTAGGACCTTGGAAGGTCTTCATACTCAACAAGACGAAGTAGGACCTTGGAAGGTCTTCATACTCAACATGAAGAAGTAGGACCTTGGAAGGTCTTCATACTCAACAAGACGAAGTAGGACCTTGGAAGGTATTCATACTCAACAAGACGAAGTAGGACCTTGGAAGGTCTTAATACTCAACAGGATGAAGTAGGACCTTAGAAGGAGCTTTATGGTATATACGAAAGTTTTTACTTATAATTATCTGTTTACGTCACACTTTCATGTTGAAGTTTTATACCTCACTGAGTATGTAAACGTTTCTAGTCTGTTTTATCAAACAAAAGGTAAAATGTGAATACATTTGGGTAACACGGATTTCTGAAAGTTGGGGGTAACTGGGGCGACATCTTTGTATTGTCGGGCTCTTCACTGATATTTTATTAGTAAGAAGCCTTTAAATCCTATTGATTAAAAACACTGTACGCACAGAGGCACGTATCTGCCATCATCCAGCAACGTATAAAAAAACAAAGCACGGGTCTGTCATTGCCCCCAATCAAACACCCACTCCGTGTAACTACACGTACAACGAGGACGGATCTTGAATCCAACAATGCACGTAACTTTAAAAAAAAAAAAAATCCTGAACAGTGGTGTTTGGTTGTCTTTGGATTACGATCACTATATTCTCTGAATTTGGATTTATTAAACATTTTATGGATGAGCGGACTCATTGACCCTTTTGAAATTCTTCAGAAAATGTTAAACTTAATTTTAGAATCCAACAACAACAACTTTTACAGTTGGCGAGTTTTAATTTTAGTGATTACATGTCGACCTATTGTATCAGGACCATCATCGGGTAAGAACTACATTAAAAATGATAACTTATGTACATATATTTAATGTAACGTTGCCTACTGTAAAAGTTTCTGTTTTTGTATTAATTATTTAATTCAGTAGGTTCCTCACTGTTAATTTTTTTTCAGCTTTCTGTGTACAGTGTTTTGGAAATTCCAAAGTTGTTTCCGTTATGAACTTTGTAAAAAACGTACTTAGACAGAATATAATAAATAACGGAATATTTGTTTTAACATAATTCATACAAGGGTTCAATCACCAGAATTTCCTCCAAACGTCAGCTGTTGGTTGATCTATACACGTAAAAACATCCCCGTACTAAATCTAACAGTAAAACATAGAACTACTGCAAATGTCCAGCAAAGTGTATGGCTGGTGTCAACATGAAACCAATAACTACAAATGTCACTCTTTTGGTAGATTTGAAACATTCTGTAATACTTGATGATAAAAACACGTAAATCCTTCCAAAGGTCTTCAAGATAAACACCAGCAAATCAAAATCAAACTTTCATACTTGGATTAAAAACACGTAAAAACCATCTAAAGGTCTTCAAAATAAACACCAGCAAATCAAAATCAAACTTTCATACTTGGATTAAAAACACGTAAAAACCCTCCAAAGGTCTTCAAAATAAACACCAGCAAATCAAAATCAAACCTTCATTATTGGATTAAAAACACGTAAAAACCATCTAAAGGTCTTCAAAATAAACACCAGCAAATCAAAATCAAACCTTCATTATTGGATTAAAAACACGTAAAAACCATCTAAAGGTCTTCAATATAAACATTGGCGATCCAAATGAAATTTTTATATCTGGTTTGAAAAATTTCTTAGTACGTGAAAAGGTTAGAGATGTAGACTCGTCTCGAATTTTAACAATCTGTAGAGAATTTACCACGTGCGATACACAAGTATGAAACACTCCAGCCAGCCAAGTCTTTGTCACAAAACACTAGTTCTAACATGAAAACCAAAATTATTATTTTTAACAGACATAACCAATCAAACCTCTGGACATGATTCATGTATTTAAGAGAGGACACGGTAGATATAACCTTTATTTTTCTAAGTGGTTTACATGATAAATCGCCTGATAAGTGCGTAATATTTTTGGCAAACACTGTTGCATCTATGATGTTATTCTGATTTGAATTAGGCTGATTTTTCTGGTACAAAAGTGTCGTAAAACATCCATATTATTTTAATCAAAATAATTTATCTCAAGTAAGCAGTGTTACTATAAGCGTGTCGTATTTTTGTTTTGCAAAATGTTTCTTGCTACAGATTTTTAAAGATATTTTTATAGTATAAATTAAGTATTTATTATTTAATCTTTTTTGACTGGGCGTCATAAGTTCGACCGATAGATGTCGCTAAGTTACAAATTTTATCGAAAGTAAGGATGTTACTAGGTAGATATCAAGGTAATTTTGTTCGTTATCCTTTAAAACGTTCCCAACCCGTTCAGACTTGATGATTTGCGCTGTTATTTTAACCTTCAAATAAGAAGTCGTAAAGGTCAAGTCAAAAATAAGCCTTTAATAGACCTGTTTAAACAAGTTGCGTAGTTGTGACTAGAGTTATTGAATGTAGATAGAAAACTGGTTTTTATTTGAAATAGCGATTTATTTTATTAACATATGGAGCTATGAACAAGTCTATTTGATTATCTATAGCTTTTATTTCTCAATTAACGTGACAGTCGTAACCCGCTACAAGATCGTGTGAAGACTATAGATAGCTTAAGGTCTGTAAAGTTGTACACAAATCGAAGTTTGGATATTTTCCAACAGCAAAGGCGCGTGGTAGGAACGAGAGAACAATTAAAAAGTGATGAAAAATTTAATAATAAAACTAATACACTGGGCTTTGGATGCATAAAGTCAGGAGCGTTAACAGAAGAATTATTGAATAATGAGATTATATAAATAAAGTAACACATACATATATATATATATATACGTAGATGATATCGTGACTAATAACACCTAACAAAGAGATATGGGTGTTAGTATTTAAACAATACAAAGAGATATGGATGTTAGTATTTAAACAATACGAATAGATATGGGTGTTAGTATTTAAACAATACAAAGAGATATAGGTGTTAGTATTTAAACAATACAAAGAGATATGGGTGTTAGTATTTAAACAATACAAAGAGAAATGGGTGTTAGTATTTAAACAATACAAAGAGATATGGGTGTTAGTATTTAAACAATACAAAGAGACATGGGTGTTAGTATTTAAACAATACAAAGAGATATGGGTGTTAGTATTTAAACAATACAAAGAGATATGAGTGTTAGTATTTAAACAATACAAAGAGATATGGATGTTAGTATTTAAACAATACAAAGATATATGGGTGTTAGTATTTAAACAATACGAAGAGATATAGGTGTTAGTATTTAAACAATACCGAGAGATATGGGTGTTAGTATTTAAACAATACGAAGATATATAGGTGTTAGTATTTAAACAATACGAAGAGACATGGGTGTTAGTATTTAAACAATACGAAGAGACATGGGTGTTAGTATTTAAACAATACGAAGATACTGGTTAACTATATCTAAACAACAAAGAGACATGGGTGTTAGTATTTAAACAATACGAAGATATATGGGTGTTAGTATTTAAACAATACAAAGAGATATGGGTGTTAGTATTTAAACAACAAAGAGACATGGGTGTTAGTATTTAAACAATACGAAGATATATGGGTGTTAGTATTTAAACAATACAAAGAGATATGGGTGTTAGTATTTAAACAATACAAAGAGAAATGGGTGTTAGTATTTAAACAATACAAATAGATATGGGTGTTAGTATTTAAACAATACAAAGAGATATGGGTGTTAGTATTTAAACAATACAAAGAGACATGGGTGTTAGTATTTAAACAATACAAAGAGATATAGGTGTTAGTATTTAAACAATACAAAGAGACATGGGTGTTAGTATTTAAACAATACGAAGAGATATGAGTGTTAGTATTTAAACAATACAAAGACATATGGGTGTTAGTATTTAAACAATACAAAGACATATGGGTGTTAGTATTTAAACAATACAAAGACATATGGGTGTTAGTATTTAAACAATACAAAGATACTGGTTAACTATATCTAAACAACAAAGGAGATGGGATTGAGAATGCTTAAACAATATATATTTATGCGTCAGTTTAAACACATTATACAGATATGGGTGTCGAGATTATCGTAGTACAGGAACATATAGATTTCAGTAATGCTAAAGGATGGTAAATATACCAAAAAACTCCTTACGTGCTTAAAAGTCTGTAATTTTGTAAGCCAGTAATACTAGTCCAGCCATCTTCACTTGATGCGTCTACAGTTTGCCATACATCGGCTTTATCCAGCATTAAACTGCAACCATCTCAGGATCCCTATTCAAACCTAGATGCGCAACGAAAGCTCCAGAATATGATGAAACTTTGTGAAGTATATCTGGCCAAGCGAGATTATTTTCTGAGTGAGTGAGTGGCTGGATCAAGGACTAACCTACTTTAGCTACCAGCATCTCAAATTGGCCAAGAGATGGAGCTATGAGCTGATAGTTCGTACTTGGAAAAAAAAAACTCGGAGCCGATATGCCGCGGCTTAAATGTTGAAATAGTCTTTAGCATCTGTTTTCCCCATTGTTTCCGAATAACTTACCAGCAGGTTATCGGATGCTTTAGTTTTTAGATGGACTTCAAGCATGACTTATTTATTTTGTGGGGAGTAAAATATGCTGTAAATAATATAAGAAGGTAATTCTATCTGTAATCTTATATGGTAGGTAGGCCGATCGTGTATGAACTTACAGCATTCAAGACAAGAGTTAGAAGGATGAAACAAGGCCTAACTTTTACTTCCTTAAAATAACACGTTAGCTTTCAAAGAGTTCTAAAGAGTTTATAAAGCATGAGTTCAGAACTGATGTCCTTCATTGCCTGTCCTGTGAAAGTGGGTGTTCTCGGGGCACTCTCGTTTCCCTCCACATTAAAATATACGAGTCGGAACTGATGTCCTTCACTGCCTGTCCTGTGAAAGTGGGTGTTCTCGGGGCACTCCACATTAAAATATATGAGTCAGAACTGATGTCCTTCATTGCCTGTCCTGTGAAAGTGGGTGTTCTCGGGGCACTCTCGTTTCCCTCCACATTAAAATATATGAGTTCAGAACTGATGTGCTTCATTGCCTGTCCTGTGAAAGTGGGTGTTCTCGGGGCACTCCACATTAAAATATACGACACTCGGATTTAATGATACCAGCCTTGACATTGGATTTACAGATCACTGTGACCCTGGTCACGGGGTGTTTGTTACCACGTGCTTTGTTTGTTCTCTTCTCTGACGTCATCGGCCTTAATCTTCTCTCTGGCTCCGGTTCCTCCAATTCTACAATCTCAAGACTTCAAATCCACCAACATTTTATGAGTCTCTCGAACTTAATTTATCTAGTTCACGAATTCACAAATAATTTATTGCAAACGGGGAGAAAGAGGAGACTAATATCCCTGAACACCCCAGTTGGGCATAGTTTCGTTCCTTCCAAAACAGGCCTTGCATGGCCAGGTGGTTAGGGTGCTCGACTCGTAATCTGCTCGCCGTTTCAGCCGTGGGGGCGTTATAATGTGACGATCAATCCCATTATTCGTTGGTAAAAGAGTAGCCCAAGAGTTGGCAGTGGGTGGTAATGACTAGCTGCCTTCCTTCTAGTCTTACACTGCTAAATTAGGAACAGCTAGTGCAGATAGCCCTCGTGTAGGTTTGCGCGAAATTCAAAAACGAACAAACAAATAACCCTTCAAGAACTAAATCCCTGTCACGGATTTTTTGTTGGATTTTTTATGTCTTCCATGTGAGTAAGAAGTTCTGACATGATTACAGATCTGACTTGAGTACCTGTACCGTTGATAGTTGTTCTGACATGTTTACAGATCTGACTTGAGGAACTGTACTGATTAGTTATTCTGACATGTTTACAGATCTGACTTGAGGAACTGTACTGATTAGTTATTCTGACATGTTTACAGATCTGACTTGAGGAACTGTACTGATTATAGTTGTTCTGACATGTTTACAGATCTGACTTGAGTAACTGTACTGATTATAGTTGTTCTGACATGTTTACAGATGTGACTTGAGTAACTGTACCGTTTATAGACTTATTCTGACATTTTTACAGGTCTGACTTGAGTAATTGTACCGTTTATAGAGTTAATCTGACATTTTTACAGGTCTGACTTGAGTAATTGTACCGTTTATAGAGTTATTCTGACATTTTTACAGATCTGACTTGAGTACC
>NW_013673151.1:8002-11031 GCF_000517525.1 Limulus polyphemus | reverse complement strand
TGACATGTTTACAGATCTGACTTGAGGAACTGTACCGTTGATAGAGTTATTCTGACATGTTTACAGATCTGACTTGAGGAACTGTACCGTTGATAGAGTTATTCTGACATGTTTACAGATCTGACTTGAGGAACTGTACCGTTGATAGAGTTATTCTGACATGTTTACAGATCTGACTTGAGGAACTGTACCGTTTATAGTTCTTCTGACATGTTTACAGATCTGACTTGAGGAACTGTACCATTTATAGAGTTCTTCTGGTACACCTAAATTAGGTAGAAACATTAGTGTTAATTTTCATCTACGTACGTGTAGAGTCACGAGTTTATCATACCACGTCATTTTGTATGGCATCTACTCGTGCACCAGAGAGAAGCGATTTATATCATTCTTTCAAAGTGACCTGACCCTCTTTACTCAAAGTAATCTTACTCTTTCTAGGCACAAAATGATCTCCAAATTTCGGGACAGACAGACGGCTAAGTATAAACCACGACTGCGTTAACACTTTGAGCGGTGGATAACACACGAAATTCTATGATTTGCTTTTAATATTTTTCTCAGGTAACTAAGCAACCAGTATGTTTTAATGACAGAATGGACACTTTAGGATTGTACCGATTACTGTCCAATCTGATCATTTAACGGTACCTAACATGGAAATGTGTGAAGAACTATAAATTAACATTCTGATCTATAAACATGTATAACCTGTCCTCACCTTTAGATTGAAACTTGTATCTAATCTAAATATTCTATAAATTAACATTCTGATCTATAAACATGTATAACCTGTCCTCACCTTTAGCTTGAAACTTGTATCTAATGTAAATATTCTATAAATTAACATTCTGATCTATAAACATGTATAACCTGTCCTCACCTTTAGCTTGTATCTAAAGTAAATATTCTATAGATTAACATTCTGATCTATAAACATGTATAACCTGTTCTCACCTTTAGCTTGTATCTAAAGTAAATATTCTATAAATTAATATTCTAAACTATAAACATGTATAACCTGTCCTCATCTTTAGCTTGAAACTTGTATCTAAAGTAAAAATTCTATAAATTAGAACCCGTTAAACTATGAAAATTCAGTGCAGTGATTTGTTTTTTTATAACCACGCAATACGTATATACAATCTTACTATCTGTGCTCGTGCGTGATGCAAGGCGAACTTAGCACGTTCTGTCGGGGTGAATGACCTCAAACCGTTATAGAACCTCCGTTTCGGAGTGTTCGGTTATCACTGGCTTTGCTAGGAAGCTGAATCTATGTCAACTCATGATTAAAACAAGTGTTGTTTTATTTTCAGAGTTTTTAATGATGGAGGTGATGGTTTCTATACAGAGAGCAAAATTACAGAAAGAATGTGATGATAGTTTAATAATGATGCCTTGTAGTGTATAGCAGAGGGATTTACAAAAATTCAGAAAAAAAAAACTATAGATAATTATAATTATTTTAACTGACGTTTCGCCTTTGCAGCTTCTTCAGGGCTAATACACAAAATCGTACCAACCTTGAATTCGCATCCACAACGACGAAACGTCGGTCAAAATAACTGTTCTATTATAATTATCTGTACTGTAAAGGTAGTTATTTTTTTAACTTTATTATCAAAATTGTTATATTTCTGTCGACGTAATAAAATAAAAAAACTATAGTTTATGAAAAGTTTCATTCATACATTTAGTTCAGTAAATTTATTTAATACGTTATTTTTACATTTTTTTTTTCAACTCTGTAAATGTAACTTACCTCATTATTTGAAGTTCTTAATTCTTACTCGCGTTTCTGTGTAATATCGATTAATTCCATTTAAACTGGCGAGATTATAAGAAAACCACATCCATCTCTATAATATACGCAATATTGCATTTGTCTTGCGTGAGGTTTCGTAGGTTGTTAGATAAGCCGAAAAAAAAATGTCTTCAGTAGTCACTTCTGTTTTTTTAAGGAACGTTCTAACTTAGAGATGAAAACGACAACAAAGCAGGGAAAATTTCAAACAAAAACTTTGGAGTAGTGCGAATCTTACGTGACAACAACAACAACCAAGGCTACTGTTGGGCTACAAAAACCGCCAGGAAATTGAAGAGATCACGTGGCAGGGAAAGGTGGCCTAGAAAAAGGGCAATGACGGTGCTTTAGTGTACTTGTTGTACGGCCTGCGTCTAGTGTTTACTTTCCTAACGGTATTAGGATACGCATGCTTACACCGGTATATTATTTATTTCACCTACACTCACACACACACACAGGCCTAGTGGTTAGGACACTCGATTCACAAACTGCAGGCCAGGGGTTCGAGTCCCGCCACCTAACATACTCGCTCTTTCAGCCATGGAGGCGTTATAATTGGTAAATGATTATCCCAAGAGTTGGCGGTGGGTGGTGTCGATTAGCTGCCTTCCCTATAGTCTATCACTGCTAAATTAGGGGCGGTTAGCGCAGATAGCCCGACTAGCTTTGTGTTAAATTCAAAAAGAAAACAAACGAATAAAAACTTTGGAGTTCATCCCTTCTTGCGGCTGGGGTTGTACAGCCATACAACGCCACCTAGAGGGAGCCCAGTCTTATCAGCATTAACATCATAATTTAATTTATCTTTTAATTTTATCACTAGCTAAATCTTTCCGATAGATAAAGCAAATCTTTATTCAAGACATCATACAACGTAACTGAATTTGTTGATAGAATAGTCTCTATGGTATCTGAACAAATCTTTACTGAAGACATACAACGTAACTGAATTTGTTGATAGAATAGTCTCTATGGTATCTGAACAAATCTTTATTGAACACATCATACAATGTAACTAAATTTGTTGATAGAATAGTCTCTATGGTATCTGAACAAATCTTTATTGAAGACATCATACAACGTAACTGAATTTGTTGATAGAATAGTCTATGGTATCTCAACAAATCTTTATTGAAGACATCATACAACGTAACTGAATTTGTTGATAGAATAGTCTATGGTATCTCAACAAATCTTTATTGAAGACATCATACAACGT
>NW_013673151.1:0-7002 GCF_000517525.1 Limulus polyphemus | reverse complement strand
GACATCATACAACATAACTGAATTTGTTGATAGAATAGTCTCTATGGTATCTGAACAAATCTTTATTGAACACATCATACAATGTAACTAAATTTGTTGATAGAATAGTCTCTATGGTATCTGAACAAATCTTTATTGTAGACATCATACAACAAACGTTGTATGATGTCTTCAATAAAGATTTGTTCAGATACCATAGAGACTATTCTATCAACAAATTCAGTTATGTTGCTATGATGTCTTCAATAAAGATTTGTTCAGATACCATAGAGACTATTCTATCAACAAATTCAGTTACGTTGTATGTCTTCAATAAAGATTTGTTCAGATACCATAGAGACTATTCTATCAACAAATTCAGTTACGTTGTATGATGTCTTCAATAAAGATTTGTTCAGATACCATAGAGACTATTCTATCAACAAATTCAGTTAAACTGAATTTGTTGATAGAATAGTCTCTATGGTATCTGAACTGTGGTATACTGTAAATGTTATTACATTCCTTTCTTCAACAAACCCACGACAAAAATTAGTGTTTCAACATGTAGAACGGTGTAGTTTTGTGCAAAATTCAACAAACAAACATTGACACGTAAGTCAAGTAAGAAACATGACCATCTGGGTCCTCTACAAGGTTACTCAACTATTGGCCCATCTAAAAGAAAGAAGTTTGTCTTACCTACTTATAAATATACAGTTGTTAAATTGTGACGATTTACTAAACCCCCTTCCGGTTAAGAAGGGTTACCTGGTCACTTAATGAGGCTAGTGTAACATCAAGATAATTCTCAGCACTGAACAACGATAACACAGAATAACACATGATGTGAAATAATGAAACCACCAACAAGGACTTCCTACCTAAAGTACAACAATCACGTTTCTCGTTATAGATGATACTTTAATAAAATGCAACACGATAACACGCTAGTGCCTTATGATAAGAATCACGACCTGTTGCCACTAAAACACGTTCCACACTGTGGATATGTTATAAGAGTGACTGTCAGGTTCCTAGTTTTGATTAGACAAGAGTGGCGGTGGGTACTCATGATTTTTCCTCTAATCTTAGGAATGGCTATACGCAGATGGCCCTTGTGTAGTTTGGCGGGAACTTCTAAAACAAACTTTTGACAGATGTTCGTGATGATTTACGTCAGAGGCACATTCCACTGTTATAAAATATTAGGTCAATTGCATTAACGATTTCCTTTCAAGGCATCTGTATTAGCTCATTTTGGACCTCGGAGATCAAATAATGACAAGTTACATCTGTATTAGCTCATTTTGGACATCGGAGATCAAATAATGACAAGATACATCTGTATTAGCTCATTTTGGACCTCGGAGATCAAATAATGACAAGATACGTCTGTATTAGCTCATTTTGGACCTCGTAGATCAAATAATGACGTCTGTATTAGCTTATTTTGGACCTCAGTGCTCATATAATGACGACTTGCTTGAATGTTTATGAGATTGCTCGTGTTCATTCATTTCTGGATCATATTTGGTGATCATTTCTACTCAATATTGAAACAAATCCGTGTCGGAATTGAATTAAACGTTGCAGAAAGAGTATATTTTTTCTCTGTCGTAACTATAGCAATTATCTCATTAAACATGTCTGATAAAAGCTGCCATTCACTTCAGAATCCGTTTAAATGTCTCTCCTTTCATAAGGCTCACTTGTTCGTTTAGTTCATAAAGTTATGTGTTGATAGAGTAGAGGAGTAGCGGGATTTGACCATCACTCTTGTAACGCACAAACAGCCATGAAGTGCGGTGGGTGATTTTGTGGTAACCACTGAGCCACTCCAGATCCCATATATGTTCGAGATGTGTACCGATTATATCAGGATATAATGTCACAACAAAATAACTTGTGTACCGATGATATCAGGATATAATGTCACAACAAGATCGCTTGTGTACCGATGATATCAGGATATAATGTCACAACAAGATAACTTGTGTACCGATGATATCAGGATACAATGTCACAACAAGATCGCTTGTGTACCGATGATATCAAGATATAATGTAACAACAAGATCATTTGTGTACCGATGATATCACGATATAATGTCACAACAAGATCGCTTGTGTACCGATGATATCACTATATAATGTCACAACAAGATAACTTGTGTACCGATGATATCACTATATAATGTAACAACAAGATCATTTGTGTACCGATGATATCACTATATAATGTAACAACAAGATCACTTGTGTACCGATGATATCACGATATAATGTAACAACAAGATCACTTGTGTACCGATGATATCACGATATAATGTAACAACAAGATCATTTGTGTACCGATGATATCAGGATATAATGTCACAACAAAATCACTTGTGTACCGATGATATCACTATATAATGTAACAACAAGATCACTTGTGTACCGATGATATCACGATATAATGTAACAACAAGATCACTTGTGTACCGATGATATCACTATATAATGTAACAACAAGATCACTTGTGTACCGATGATATCAGGATATAATGTCACAACAAGATCACTTGTGTACCGATGATATCACGATATAATGTCACAACAAGATCACTTGTGTACCGATTATATCACTATATAATGTAACAACAAGATCACTTGTGTACCGATGATATCACTATATAATGTAACAACAAGATCACTTCCATGCTTTCTTACAAATTATTGTGACGAAATAAAACACACAGGACTTAAACACATGGTAAACATGGTAGTACATACATATAACATGGTGGTACACACACAACGTGGTGGTACATACATATAACATGGTGGTACATACATATAACATAGCGACACATAGATATAACATGGTGGTACATACATATAACATGGTGGTACATACATATAACATGGTGGTACATACATATAACATAGCGACACATAGATATAACATGGTGGTGCATACACAATGTTGTAAATATAACATGGTGGTACATACATATAACATGGTGATACAGACATATAACATGGTGGTACATACATATAACATAGCGACACATAGATATAACATGGTGGTGCATACACAATGTTGTAAATATAACATGGTACATATATAACATAGCGACACACACACATATAACATGGTGGTACACACACAACGTGGTGGTACATACATATAACATGGTGATACACACAACGTGGTGGTACATACATATAACATGGTGATCCACACATATAACATGGTGGTACACACACAACGTGGTGGTACATACATATAACATGGTGATACACACAACGTGGTGGTACATACATATAACATGGTGATACACACATATAACATGGTGGTACACACACAACGTGGTGGTACATACATATAACATGGTGGTACACACACAACGTGGTAGTACATGCATATAATATTGGTGGTACATACACAACATGGCGGTACACAACAGTTGTCCCCTTCAGTGATGAAGGACTTACTTTTGTCTCTCTTTGTGGTTCAGCGGCGAGTTTACGGATTTACAACACTAAAAACCGAGGGTTCGACTCTCCGCGGTAGACAGAGTGTAGATAGCCCATTTTGTAGCTATGCACATTATCAGTAATCCATATATGCTAAACATAAGAACTTACGAAAAATAAAAAGACACCAGTTATTTTTGACGGAAAGTCGAACACTTAAGTTTGAATAACATAAAGGTGGATGTTGTTCTTATTTAACATCCTTTACAATAACATAAAGGTGGATGTTGTTCTTATTTAACATCCTTTACAATAACATAAAGGTGGATGTTGTTCTTATTTAACATCCTCTACAATAATATCAAGGTGGATGCTGTTCTTATTTAACATCCTCTACAATAATATCAAGGTGGATGTTGTTCTTATTTAACATCCTCTACAATAATATAAAGGTGGATGTTCTTATTTAACATCCTCTACAATAATATCAAGGTGGATGTTGTTCTTATTTAACATCCTCTACAATAATATCAAGGTGGATATTGTTCTTATTTACCATCCTCTACAATAATATCAAGGTGGATGTTGTTCTTATTTAACATCCTTTACAATAACATAAAGGTGGATGTTGTTCTTATTTAACATCCTCTACAATAATATCAAGGTGGATGTTGTTCTTATTAAACGTCCTCTACAATAATATAAAGGTGGATGTTGTTCTTATTAAACGTCCTCTACAATAATATAAAGGTGGATGTTGTTCTTATTTAACATCCTCTACAATAATATCAAGGTGGATGTTGTTCTTATTTAACATCCTCTACAATAATATCAAGGTGGATATTGTTCTTATTTACCATCCTCTACAATAATATCAAGGTGGATGTTGTTCTTATTTAACATCCTTTACAATAACATAAAGGTGGATGTTGTTCTTATTTAACATCCTCTACAATAACATAAAGGTGGATATTGTTCTTATTCAACGTCCTTTACAATAATATAAAGGTGGATGTTGTTCTTATTTAACATCCTTTACAATAACATAAAGGTGGGTGTTGTTGTGTAAAAATATCTCAATAGTTAATATCTATATCTTCTGTTGTTTGCTGCCTCGTTTATCCGCCAATGATACGTATTATATCCGACACACAGTGATATCACTGCATGTATTTTACTTCAAAGCTGTACCATATTTATTGCTACTGTAATCATACTTCGGTAGTTAGTAGTTGAGATTCCATTTGATTTTTAACTCAGTGCTACGTATTATTCACGACTTTCTTTCACTAGTGTTTTCGGCTATTGATCAGTGATAAGACTTGCTATCGTAAAGTAATCTGGCTTGACATACAAAACAACGTTACCCGGACTGGAGTTACTCGGCAGTTCATGTAATAGATTTCATTAAATCGACTTACTCTCGGAGCAGCGAGCCTCGAGCGAAAGTAGTTAGGTTAGACTTCCCATCAAGGTTTTTTACTTCTCTGTTTTAACGAGGTCAGCAGAGCTAAGTGTCACCAGGGTTCAGTACCCTTTCCAAATATACACTCTTTAAATAAATAGCTTGTCAGTAACTATACTGGATGTATATATAAATCTCTATCTGTGCACGAGGCGTGACCTTGTTAGCGTGACGAACTGTGAATCTGTTGGTTCATGGTTCGCGTCCCTAGACGTAAACTCGTGTGTGCGTTATAAGAGAAATGATCAAATCGAACTATTTGATTACAGTAGCCCAAGAGTCGGCGGTGGGTGCTATTAACTAGCTGCCCACCCTCTATCAGTTTAAAATTACGGACGGCTAGAAAGTAAAGTTGGAAACAATTTTCATACAAAAAACTGACACTTCTATTTAGATATTGTTCAAATACACTTGAAAAATAAAATACTTGACTCGCAATCTGAGGGTCGCAGGTTCGAATCCCCGTCCCACCAAACATGCTTGTTCTTCCAGCCGTGGGGGGAGGTTATAATATGATGGTCGATACCACTATTTATTGGTAAAAGAGTACCCTAAGAGTTGGCGGTAGGCGTTGATGACTAGCTGTCTTCCCTCTAGTCTTTCACTTCTAAATTAGGGACGGCTAGCACAGATAGCCCTCGTGTGGCTTTGCGCGAAATTCAAAACAAACAAAAAAAACAATTTTGGTTCATATATGAAAGCAGTCGGCCTGATGAGCCAAGGTATTGCACGAAAAGCCTAGTCGGCACTGGTATGGCATATATAGAATGGTTGAGATATTATATCATACCTATTCTTCTTTACTTTAGCTCAAGAGTTCTTAGAATTGGTTCTGTGATTTTTTCCTTAGAGTCTAGTTCGGATGAAATAGATTAATTGGACCCATATAAGTGACGTGTCTTAGATTATGATTAACCAATCATAATCTAAGACACGTCACTTATATGGGTCCAATTAATCTATTTGTCTTAGATTATGATTGGTTGTCTATGACGTGTTTTAGATTATGATTGGTTGTCTATGACGTGTCTTAGATTATGATTGGTTGTCTATGACGTGTCTTAGATTATGATTGGTTGTCTATGACGTGTCTTAGTTTATGATTGGTTGTCTATGACGTGTCTTAGATTGTGATTGGTTGTCTAATATGTCTTTGTTGATGAACTGTCCTACATTCTCATTGGCTGTGAATTTTCTATTTTCGAATAATTGATCAACAATATTTAGTGTGTCGATGTTGGTCCCTATCACGACGGCATAGTTCATCAAGCAGAAATACAACTGAATTTAGCTTGAAGTTCGTAAGATGATGGGTTCTGTTATTGATAAATTCTGTTTTTGGGTTCGACACTTGTCACGATTACATATTCTGTTATAGATAAAGCCTCTTCGTGGATTCAAATAGTTGGATCAGTTTCGACGACTTCTCTTCCCTCATTGGTAGCCCATCTGTTTGACGTATGACGTTTTGATTGGCTTACTTGTCTCTCTATCTGACGTGTGATATTTTGATTGGCCTATTTATCTCTCTGTCAGACATGTGGTGTTTTGGTTGGCTTATTTATCTCTCTACCTGGCCGCTCACCTATCATTTTTCTAGCATGTCCATCTACTTGTATTACCATAAATGATTCATCTTGGTGTCTATCATTTTTTAGAAATATTATTGACATCAATCAAACACTTGTCATCATTTAACAAGGTTTATATATTTATTTTCTTAAATTACCATTAACAAAAGGTAGATACTCTTCCCATATATTTATTATCGTTTGTCCTACAAGTTACTGTAAATATTGTTTCTCATACAAGTTATCGTAGGTCTGGTGTGTTCTACATGTAACTGTATATGTTGTTTGTCTCTAAACTATTGTATATTTAATTAGTGTTTTAAGGTATTCTTGATTTAATGTTTATCCTGTAGACATACATTATATTTAATGTTTATCCTGTAGACCTACATTATATTTAATGTTTATCCTGTAGACCTACATTATATTTAATGTTTATCCTGTAGACCTACATTATATTTAATGTTTATCCTGTAGACCTACATTATATTTAATGTTTATCCTGTAGACCTACATTATATTT
>NW_013673150.1:37491-39319 GCF_000517525.1 Limulus polyphemus | reverse complement strand
TAAAAGTCACCTAAGTAGAACAACAGAAATAGCTCGGCTCGAGTGGGAACATCAGAAGTTGTGCATGACTTTGGAAGACTTGAGGCAACATTTATATGACATCCAGACCATGCGTATAACTCGAGAAAGACAGAAATTATTGACTGAAGGTGATGTCGGTGAATCAGATTATGAGGTTAAGATTCTGGAGAAGGCAGTAGAGTTAGATGAAATGGTGAGTAAACAAGTCTAGGAGAGATTAAAATATTAGCTATAAAAGAAGGACAGGACTTCCGTAAAGGCTGATGTCACATGTACTTAATATAGATGGTACGTGTTATATATATACTGTGTGTCTAGGAAAAATATAGATGACACGTGTATCCGTGTATCACTGATGTCACATGTACTTTACCATCTATATTAAGTACATGTGACATCAGTGATACATATGCCATCTATATTAAGTACATGTGACATCAGTGATACACATGCCATCTAGATTAAGTACGTGTGACATCAGTGATACACGTGTCATCAAGATTAAGTACATGTAACATCAGGGATACACATGTCATCTAGATTAAGTACATGTGACATCAGTGATACACGTACCATCTAGATTAAGTACATGTGACATCAGTGATACACGTGTCATCAAGATTAAGTACATGTGCCATCAGTGATATGCTGGGGCACTGAGACAAGAAGGAAAATGTATCACCAGTGATATGCATGGCAGACAATGTGTTAAAGTAGAAATATGTTTAACTCTGTACCCTGATTTTTGAGATAGGGCTCTCTACAGCTGACCGGTGGACTAGTAACATTCTAGAGTAATCTGGAACAAACTCTGAAGATTCTGCCTCGATCTGACCTTGTTTCACAATGAACTGGACCTTCACATCAGTGCACAGTTTGTGTTGAAGGTCTTTAGCTCTGACCAATAGAAAATGTAGGGAAATATTGTGAAATTACTTGAACCACTAGATTTTGTATAAGTACATATAACAACTGAGTTATAATTCATATAGTGTATAAGTACATATAACAACTGAGTTATAATTAATATAGTGTCTAAGTACTTGAAAATTTCATTTTTCGAGTCTCTCAGCAGTAAAAAGTAGACAAGTTATTGTTTAACTAGTTGGAGTGCCCGTCCCCTGGATGGACATTATGTAAATTCATGATGAATGAAAGATTATCTTAGGACATGACAAGTTGCTTCCCTTATATGTAATTATAAAAAAAAGACCCATAAAAACTGCAAAACACGAAATGTGAAACCACATATTTCCAGGTATCTCCATGTGGACCCAACAAACATTTCATGCCAACTTTGGTGAAGATCCATCAACAGGGGGGTAAAGTAGTGGTAAAAAGTGTAAAAACTCCCTAAAAATCATAAAACTGAATATATGTGTATATATATCTCCTCATGGACTCAATGAACCTCCATACCAGTTTTGGTGAAGATCCAGTCACACGGACAGACAACAGACAGTATTATGTTTATATACATATAGACAGTACTATTATATTTATATAGATACACAGTACTATTATATTTATATACATATAGACAGTACTATTGTATTTATATACATATAGACAGTACTATTGTATTTATATACATATAGACAGTACTATTGTATTTATATACATATAGACAGTACTATTATATTTATATAGATAACATACAACAGACATTACTGTTATATTTATATAGATAACATACAACAGACAATACTTTATTTATATAGATACATACAACAGACAGTACTATTATATTTATATAGATAACTTACAACAGACAGTACTATTATATTTATATAGATAACTTACAACA
>NW_013673150.1:35165-36662 GCF_000517525.1 Limulus polyphemus | reverse complement strand
TTTATTTATATAGATACATACAACAGACAGTACTATTATATTTATATAGATAACTTACAACAGACAGTACTATTATATTTATATAGATAACTTACAACAGACAGTACTATTATATTTATATAGATAACAGACAGTACTATTATATTTATATAGATACATACAACATACAGTACTATTATATTTATATAGATAATATACAGTACTATTATATTTATATAGATAACATACAGTACTATTATATTTATATAAATGCAGCTATTTGACTTTGATAAGATAAGACCCACTTATGAGCTTTCCCCGTTATAAAGGATGTCAGCATATAATGTTTACCTGTACAACCAAAGTACTCTAATTAAGAACAGGTATTATCTACATCCATGTTAATATAAACCAGTGCCTTTCATTAAATACGTTATTATTTTAGCTCACAGGTTATTTGGGTTATTAGGAAAACAGGAAAATACCTTTCAAGCTCCCGATTTATTTGTTGAATCTGTTCTTCTGATTTGTTCAGTTCCTCTCGTAACTGTTGTACGTGAGCAGTAATTTCTGCCAGTTCAAGGGCCTTCTCTTTTATCTGGAAAGATCTTGAAATTAACCTGACCTTTCTGGTATACAGACACTTCTACTGACCTGTTTATATAACACTCTCATTGTATCAATTTACTTTGCCAACATGAATTAACCTGATAATTTTTGTTGATCCTAACAACACTTACATTACAGCATGTTGGGCCATGAACCCAAAGCAGTAAGAACCAGACAAGTGAACCTTTAGTAATGTGGTTACTTGACTGTTCTCTGCAGTAAGAACCAGACAAGTGAACCTTTAGTTATATGACTACTTGACTGTTCTCAGCAGTAAGAACCAGACAAGTGAACCTTTAGTAATGTGGTTACTGGACTGTTCTCAGCAGTAAGAACCAGACAAGTGAACCTTTAGTAATGTGGTTACTTGACTGTTCTCAGCAGTAATAACCAGACAATTGAACTTTTAGTAATATGACTACTTGACTGTTCTCAGCAGTAAGAACCAGACAAGTGAACCTTTAGTAATGTGGTTACTGGACTGTTCTCAGCAGTAATAACCAGACAAGTGAACCTTTAGTAATGTGGTTACTGGACTGTTCTCAGCAGTAAGAACCAGACAAGTGAACCTTTAGTAATGTGGTTACTGGACTGTTCTCTGCAGTAAGAACCAGACAAGTGAACCTTTAGTAATGTTGCTACTGGACTGTTCTCAGCAGTAAGAAACAGACAAGTGAACCTTTAGTAATGTGACTACTCTTTTTTTTCATACTGTACGTTCAACCAACATTCAACACCCTGTATATTCAACCAACATTCAACACCCTGTACATTCAACCAACATTCAACACCCTGTACATTCAACCAGCATTCAACACCCTGTCCATTAACCCAACATTCAACACCCTGCACATTAAACCAACATTCACCACCCTGTACATTCAACCAACATTCACCACCCTGTACATT
>NW_013673150.1:31104-34226 GCF_000517525.1 Limulus polyphemus | reverse complement strand
GTTACAGATAACTCGCTTACTTCACTTAGTGTTATAGTAAAAACATCTGTCTGTTACTGATACCTCGCTTACTTCACTTAGTGTTATAGTAAAAACATCTGTCTGTTACAGATAACTCGCTTACTTCATTTAGTGTTATAGTAAAAACATCTGTCTGTTACAGATAACTCGCTTACTTCACTTAGTGTTATAGTAAAAACATCTGTCTGCTACAGATAACTCGCTTACTTCACTTAGTGTTATAGTAAAAACATCTGTCTGTTACAGATAATTCGTTTACTTCACTTACATTTCTTTCTATTTGAAGTTTTTTCTCCCGAAGCTCACAGACGCGATTCCAAACCATAACACCGATGTTATCGAGAGGAGGGGGTAAATCTTCTACTAGTGAGTATTCTTGTTTTCTTATCGTTCTTTCACCGTACGGATTAGGACATGTTGGATCAACGGGAATACTGTGTCGTTGCCTCTGGATTCTATTAACGAAGATGATGTTACTCAAATAAAGGAGTTTTCCTCTCAATAAAAAAAAGTAATAATAAACACAGTATATTTTTGATATCACATTAAATAAACTCCAATATGACAGCTGGTAACACACTAGATAACAGTACTATCCTAAATACTGGTACCTTAGTAACTAACCACAAAAAAACAACTTTGGATTTTAAAACAATGTTAAAATTGTACTTTTTTGTTTTTCAGGTTTTCGGCCTTTATACTGGAATTTTAGACAAGTAACCGTGTTTATAATACGATTAAAATCCAATAAATTTAATCAGGTATTGATTAGCTTATAAGTCTTTAACAATATATCGTTGTTTGAGCTCCTATAATTCTCACAAGTTTCTTGAATTAATAGCAAGAATTTCTTTTGTAAGTATTTATTGATAACAATGACTCAGTAGTCTGCAGTGTTCCTGCAGCCGTCAACTGACCGAATTTAAGACCAATTTTTAGAAAATTTAAAGACCCATGTTCACAGCAAATTGACCAAAAAATTACAAAAAATATTAATAATAATAAGGAAACGTTTAAATACTCTCAACGTGTTATTTACTAAGCCTGTAACGCAATTACAACGAATACCATTCTGTTTATCAACGACGTGTGTTTCTCATCTACTAATACGGCTCATTTCATTAGTCCTACATATCTATTGAGGGCGTGAATATTTAATTTTGGCCTGGGATTTGATTTCACCCCTTCCGTGACTTGCCCGAGATAAGTCAGGTGCTCTCATGTTTAAAAAATTACTTGCTTGGGCAAACTATTTCTCACAATATTTTTAGTTATTTGCCCAAATGTAGAGGCGTGGTATCATGTACTACAATCAATGCTCACTAGATGGCATTGTAAATGTTGTTTGTGCTGAACTCTTATCATATTTAATCTGAATTATGTATTCTAAACACCTGAGAATAGCATTCCTATTCTTTACTGTACTTTCGTTGAAATAATATATATCACTTATAATTCCATTTATTTATTGAGCATATTTGGTGCAGAAATATAACAACAGATCATTAAAATACTATAAGTATAAGCTATTAAAAAGTGAAATAAAAAACTGACACTTTTTAGCTCTTTTTGAAAAAAAAAGGCCTGACACAGAAGGGGTTAAGACTTTTTAAGATCTTCAGCAACATATTTAAGGCCTCCAGCAACATAGTTAAGACTTTTTATGGCCTTCAGCAACATATTTAAGGACTTTTTAAGATCTTCAGCAACATATTTAAGACTTTTTAAGGCCTTCAGCAACATATTTAAGACTTTTTAAGGCCTTCAGCAACATATTTAAGAGTTTTTTAAGGCCTTCAGCAACATATCTAAGACTTTTTAAAGGCTCCATGGAAACCCTGGTTTGAATCGACTTTGTAACCAGGTAATTAGTTCATTATAAAGATTGTTCTATCAAAGAAAGTTAAACTTCTGACCCAAAACTTTCATTTTTCACGTAAAGCTAACATACCAAACCCAGGCTTCTAAAACTAAGTTAGCTCTCTCTTTATTAGTCCGAGAACATTTCCAAATCTTTACAAACTTGTATTTTTTTCGGAATGCTTTGTACAGAGTATCTCCGTTAGGGTAGTCCATAAACTCCTTTTTAGCTTGCTTATCTAATGTTCTGTCAGCTGCTTGAAGGTTTTCATATTTTTCCTTCAGAAAAGTTTGCACCTCTACTACCTCTTCTATTGCTCGTTTCTTATATTGCTGAAAAGACAAAAAAAAAAACAGACAAATGAATTTCTTTTAGAAACATACAAATGTGTTAGAAACTAGATTTTTAATAAAGTGACAAGTCTTAGTTTAGGATTACAGTACTTTTATGTGACATAGAACTTCTAGAACCTTTATGGAGTTTTATCTGTTTTAAAAATACCTTGTTGATATATGTTTTCATGCAGATGGTTCAGTGGAGGGTCGATTATGCTATATTAAAATTATTTTGAACATACAAATCAGCAAGTAATGTGAAATCTATAGCTGATATAAAGTTACAGTGGGATAGAATGTATCAGTACTACATTTTGTCATTAGTGTGATCCCATCAAACATTGTGTTGCTTTTGGGAAGAATATGTAACAGCCCTTTCCAATACAAAATGCTCATACACTTAGATCATAAAGATACGTTCAGATGGGGATTTACTGTTTCAACGATGAGGATATCCCTTCATTTAATGGCATTGGAAAACAAAGGCATAAAACTATACCAAAAAAAAAAAAAAAACCCGAAGAAGACGTACCCCAGCCACGGTAAGCATTTATGATGTCTTGTAACAAACCAGAAACACAAAGGTCAGTGGTAAGAGCTGCTCAGGCAACATAATGAAGAAGGATCTCTGTCTGGAAAAGAAACACATGTAGTGTGTACAGATGTTTCCAGGAATATTATTCAACTATTGCATACCTTCAGCAACTAAAGAATGAAACAGGTTTTTAAATTATTCCATGCAGACTTACTGGCCAAGTTGCTGGATACAACACTTATGGATTTCTGTGGACCAGACTGTTTAAAAGGTGCTTGAAAACTGCCAGCTATATACATTAGACAGATTATGGAAAGCATGATGAGAGGAATATTGTGCTTTGAACATGACACCTTGAAGATGGAAACTA
>NW_013673150.1:19307-30509 GCF_000517525.1 Limulus polyphemus | reverse complement strand
CAACTCTTCGGGGGAGAACTGAAACTTATTATATATTTTTACAAAGAAAGGGCAGGAGGTAATTTACGATGAACGGTAAATACTGAGAAATAACTGACTGTCAGGTTTAGATGAAGAAATAGAGTAACACCCTTATCACCTTGCTACCTGTACCAAGATTATGGCTTTTAGCCTAACCGTTAATATTGAATCACAGTAAGTGTAGATTCTGAAACAACAATATCAACAACCACAATTTAACTACATGAAATACTTACTAAATGTTTCCGAATATTCAGAATTCCAACTTCAGTAAGATAGAAAAACATAGAATCTCAATCTTTCTGAAGATTCAAAAACGTTTAACAAATGTTTTACATAATTAAATAGTGGTTGTTATTTATAGTTAAATTACATTTTCTGAAAACTGGATCAATAACAAGAGCTTATTAATGTGTAAAGTAAACTAAACACTTTATATCTTCAGATGACTCTACCTTGATCCTTATTTTTATATTTAAATTTGGATGAATGTCTTAAGAGAAAAATAAAAAATTACTTTTTTTGTATGATCTTCTATAACCTGTAACAAACAAAGTATTAATATAGACTCAACACTATACTGACAACATACGAAACAAATTTATCATCACAATTTTCTTACTTCTTCAAGAAGATGCGAGAAGTCAAAACTTCAGCTAAGTTCAAACAAGAATCCAAGTATTATCAAACTTGTTTCGGGGAACACCGATCATCTTATTTATGCCGCATTTTTAAGAATCAACGGAAATACCCGTGCCGGTTGCTGGAAGGATCCACAACCAGAAAGTGGTCAATTGTGATGAAAAGCCCTCAGTAAATGTTTTAACTCTTGTATGTCCATAGAAACTTGATGGATTTATTCGCATGTATCTCGTTCAAATCATTTTCTATACTCTCCAGGCCTCTGACTCACGTTGGCAGCTTTATTGTTTCACAAACTTTTAAAGTAATTAGTATTAAAAGTGAACAAGAATGCATAGAAAGTAGTTTTACTTGTTCAGTGAGAGACAAACCAAGGTTTGAAAGTCACTTGTTTTAAATGATTCCAAGTGAACCTTATTTTAATTTTATATATATATTAAATCTTTCCATCTACGACTGTCACTTTGAGGAACAATACCTAATTTTCCACTACAATCACACGTACCTGATAAATAACACTATCAGTGAGAATTTTATTCTGAAAAAGATCCTTTAATTTGAAATCAAATGCTGTTGTTGAGTCTTGTACCGAATTTTCTAGTTTTTGGAGCTCCACTTCAAGTTGACGATAGAGTTTTTCTTTTTCTCCATTAAATTCTTTCACTTTCTCTTCAAACTCCTTTGCCTCTTGACATTCCTCTTTAGTCCATTCTGACCGAGGCTTACTGACCATGAAGTCGGGAGGGGTGGGATCCTGTAAATTAGAAAACGTAAAAAAAAATTACCATTTTCTTTTAATCAGTCACTTAACTGATAACCTTTTCTCTTCATGTGCTACGTGTTGATGTGAATTGTGTCTTGTTGTTGAAAAACTGACGATGGATATGTAACTTTATTATGTTTATGTATGTTTCCTTTTTAAATATTTTTTGGTTAAGACATTTTAAGAAAGCAATATTTAAAATTACCCAAAACTCTTCACTGCAGTATTAGGGAAATTATTAGGTTTGTTTTCTTTTGAATTTCCCGCAAAGCTACATGAGGGCTATCTGCACTAGCCGACCCTAATTTAGCAGTGATAGACTAGAGGGAAGACAGCTAGTCAACACCAGTCGTTATTAACTCTTGGGTTACTCTGTTACCAATGGATAGAGGGACAGAACATCACATTATAATGTCTCCATAGCTGAAAGGACCAACATGTTCAGTGATGGGGATTGCGAGTCAATGCCTAACCACCAGGCCATGCCAGGCTCAACATTAAGAAAAATAGAAGCTATATTTGTGAGGAGAGGAACAGAAAGACACTAATAGTTTTTTATTCTATACAAAAAAAATATTTGATACAGTACATACACCTGTGTAACAAATTTCTTGATACACAAGCCTGGAAGCAATAATCTCTAGTTATGTTACAAAAAATTGTGATATTTAAACACACTGGAAGTGGGGAATAGGCTTAGGATGTTACACTATTACAGTATAGGCTGCTATTAATCCAGAAGTATGGACACGGCTGGTCTGTTTGTACTCATAACTGTTTTTATGAAACCAGGGACAAGTTTTTCTTGTCTGAACTAAAGAACTAGTGAATTCTGTATGTGAAGTGACAGGAATTTGAACTCGTGACCCTCAGGTTGCGAGTCGAGCACCCTAATCACCAGGCCATGCCAGGTGAATGAAATAGTGTTATTTAATGGTTTCAAAATCATAACCAACACACATATTGCTAAGACCGAACTAGGAAACTCTGAAAAATTTTATGATACATTAAAAGTCCTTTTCAGCACTTGTAAAAATTATATTAAATTAATTTATCTGATGCCATTAAAATGTTGGGTGTTGCTGGCTATCAGGAGGATGTTGCTGCCTTACAAAAATATTTGGACTATTTTTTGGGGGGTTAGGCGAATAAATGGCACATGGTTTTTAATTATAATAAATGCAAGGTAGTGTATGTGGGTTATCATAATTTGAATTATAAGTATAATTTTGGATAGGAATAACCTTAACTGTGTAATGGAAGAGAAAGATCTGGATGTTCTTAAACTATCCAAATAATGTACTGTTGTTAGTGGTACACCAAATAGGATTTTAGGTTGTACCTACAGTAATATTGAATAGAAGTCTAAGAGGTTATAATGTTATTGTATAAGTCAATGGTTAGGCCACATTTGGAGTATTGTGTTCACTCTTGGGCTCTTTACCTTAGAAAGGACATTGAATTGTTGAAAATGGTTCAGAGGAGGGTTACAACGATGATACCTGGGATGGATAGGTTATCATAAGAGGACAGGTTAAGATCTCTGAAATTGTTTTCTCATGATAAAAGATGAGTTAGTGGGAATCTGATTGAGGTGGTTAAGATTGTTAAGTGTTTATATTTAACGGTGAGAGTGGAAAGACTACGGAACACAAGTATAAAATTTGGACAAGGGAAAAAGTCATCTTCAGCTAAGACAACTTTATTTTTCTCACAGAGTTGTTGGCGTCTGGAATTGATTGTATTTGGATGTGGTGAATCCAGTTTATCTAAGGAAGTTTAAAAAAACGTTTAATAAATATATGAATGATAAGAGCTAACTTTGAAGTGTTTTTTTTTTAAAAGGTTTAGTTTAACTTAGTGAATAAGACAGTCTAGGTGGACAGAATGATTCATTGCTGTCCTTTTATGTTACATTAAAATGATCACAAAGCTACACAAGGGCTATCTGCATCGATATTTCTAAAGTGATAAACTAGAGGGAAGGCAGCTAGTCAACAGTACCCACCACCAACTCTTGGGCTACTCTAATCAAATAGTGGCATTTGACCGTCACTCCTATAATACACCCATGGCCCTAAAGAGTGGAACTTGTTTTAGTGCCAGTGAAACATGAACCATGGATCCTCAGATACACACTGTTAACACAGAACACACTGTTAACATAGATTCAGGGAAATTGTGATTCTTAAAACACATTATGATTTTTAACTTTTGATAATATAAGAATCATGTAAAAGTTGTATTCTAATGAATTAAGAGTAATTAAAAATCATAATTTAGAGGCTAATTAGAAAAATCCAATTAGACCAAGAGATTTAGGTTTAAAATAAGATAATGCTATCTTCTAGATCACATAAACGATTTAACGTGTACATATTCATTCATTATATAAACAATTATTTAGATAGATTTTAATCTACAGTTCTGCACGAAGCGGATGTAAACGAACTGTTCTTACCTTCTTGAATTCATCTTCTAGATCACATAAACGACTTAACGTGTACATATTCATTCATTATATAAACAATTATTTAGATAGATTTTAATCTACAGTTCTGCACGAAGCGGATGTAAACGAACTGTTCTTACCTTCTTGAATTCATCTTCTTTACGAACTTCCAGAACACCACCCATCATCTTCTGCAGTGCCAGTTCCTTCATGTTATCCTCCTACCAAATATGTTTTCAAAACTAATGTTGTTTCAGTAAACAGGTTCACCGTGTAAGCTAATTATGAAAGACACACAGATCGTGTTTTTGACCATGATATTTCAGTTTAGTTTCTAGGATCATCATTAGACTGACTGTATTAAAGGTGTATCTTTTGCCAATACATTAATGTTTGAGATTTATCTTGAACTTTGCAGCTTCTTTAAGCACATAATTCCTCTATCAAAATAAGAAATATATTACAGAAATATGGTACTTCACACCCAGAAACAACAAACTAATTATTGACAATACAAGTCAAATGCTGACAACTGCAGTTACGGTATTATGTTTGTTGGAAAGAAGCTGGCTTTTTGCAGTCTCACAGGTTCTTACTACATGTATATGACTTACTGTTCCACCAAAGACATAATAATTTATTAAACATAAATTAAAACATTTCTAGTACTATAAATTAGTTAAACAAGTCAAGTCCTCCTCTTGTCAAGATGGTACGTAGGATCCGGTGCTGATCTCCGGCTTAGTTGGCACAAGCGGATGAGAATGTTGGTACGCCCCCCCCCCCCCTGGAGGAGGTGCCAGTCTACTGCAGATTAACCCCCAACTAATAGCTGGGTAGACTGGAACAAGTGGGGTAAAGTATCTTGCTCGCGGACACGACAAGGTGACGAGGGCCAGCCTTGAACTCAGAACCATCTGATTACGAGTCCAAAGCACGAAGCCACGCTGCACCCATAAATAAGTAACTCTAGTATAAATTACTACAGTTAATTCAACATATATTTATATACCTGTTGCATTTCTCTCTTCAGTTTTTCTTGTACAAGCCTTTCTTTTTCCTGTTTTCTTTCTTCGGGAGATAGGTATCTCTCGGCTGTTATCTAGAAAAATATTCTAAACTATTACTATGTAAAACAACAACCTTTCAATTTAGGTAGTAACAGTAGCATGTGAAGAAGTAAATATTTTTAGTCACAATAAGGAAAATTATTAGCCCATCTCTGATTGAAGTTTACGAAACGTTTTAACAGAATTGTGATTGAGGAAGAATGGTTACGTTACATTTTTTTGCTACCTGTAGCCACTGATTCTATACCTACTAATACACAGACAATATTAACGTGGAGAACAAAACACTTCACCCTTATTTCTGTAATACGAACTCAATGACACGAATTTATCGATTCTGTTGTAAGTAAAGCACCTTAAACTACAGGAAAATATTTATATATAAAGTTAAAATGGTAGACTTAAATGAGACAGATTCTATTACTACAAACTATATGTATATTTATATAATTATGCACAGAGTAAAGGGGTGAATTTATTAAATTTGATTATCAGGATGTGTGCTAAGATCTACGATACGAGAAGTAAGACATTTTTAGGATGTGCTAAAATCCTAAAAACGTGTCATATTTCTCGTACTGTTTTTTCGTGCAAACGATGCCAATTCCGATTTTCAGTCACCTGCAATGCAGTAATATGTA
Organism: Limulus polyphemus; assembly: GCF_000517525.1. Lineage (NCBI taxonomy): Eukaryota > Metazoa > Arthropoda > Merostomata > Xiphosura > Limulidae > Limulus > Limulus polyphemus. The sequence continues at coordinate 24,920 of NW_013673150.1, read as the reverse complement.
TAACAAGAACAAAAGGTTTGACGAGATAAAACAGTGCTAAGGATGGAACTCCTTCCATACATACAATCCACAACTTTGTATATATATATTTCACATATTGTTTTACTACTCACCTCCTCATCTTCGACGACCAGCAGTCTTTCTGTTTCTTCTTCTACATCCCACGACGGTTCAAATACAGACTCCTCTCGTCCAAGATCATTTAAAATCTCTTTGATCCTCTTATTTCTCTCTTGTATGCGACCAACTTCCTTCACCTTCTCTTGGTACAGAGCATCAAACTTTCTATTGAACTCTTTCTTGATCTCATAGATAACCTCCTAGCAATGAGAAGAACAGAACATATTAGAGTATTTTATTTGTTTGTTTTTTAGGATTGTAAGTCGTCAGTCTTACTGCTGAGCCACAAGAGGGCCATATCTGAGTAGTGTTTTTATATCAAAGTAGTTTGGTTTCGTACGTCTAATTTATCATCTAAGATTTCACAGTTTACGTCCTATTGCGACGAAAGAAGAAGCACTCGACAGTTTGAGGATGTAGGTCAGCTACACGAGAGATAGTCAAATCCCACTACTCGGTGCTAACAAGATTAGTCCTAGAGTTGTTAGTGAGTATTGTCGATTAACTTGCCTTTCCTCTGATCTCTCAGTTCAATATTAGGGACAGCTATTACAGATGGCGCCTGTGTGTAGCTTCACACAGACATTCTAAAATTAACTAGTTTTCAGAACTATTCTCTTTCTCCGCTACTCTGAATAAAAAAAACAACGATAATTAATGAAGATGAACAAAACTATGTAAAATAAAACAGAAATGTTACGTTGAAAGCATCTCATTAAAATGAACTACAGTAATTGTATATGTATATACACCATATATTCACTTCACAATATCATCTGCGTCAGTGACTTGCGTTTTTGTCTGTATACTGTACTCAGATTCAATAATTTGTTTTTAAACTAATAAAACACTATATACAGCGGTGTAGGAAATGGGGGAGGGCCAACTTTTCAGTCTGTCCCAGTGAAAAGCATCAAAATTACGAAAATTACTCTCAGGAAAAACAGGAGAATGAAAAATTTCATCCAGAACCAGAGAACTTCCAGAGCCCTAAGGCGAGCCCAGGACCCTCACTGTAATGGGTGCTCCCACTCTTTTAACTTGCCTCCTACAGCTATGATATATATCATGTTATTTAGAATGATAAATCACTAATGACTTGATGGAGCCTTATGTATATGTATGTACTCAGTAATGTTGTAGTATGTCTTACAAGTTCCCGTAAAAGGCTTCAAGGACGAAAATACAAGTACAAATAATAGAATAAATCTAGGCATGTTATCAACTGTGATGTTTTTATGATCAAGCTCATACCATGTCTGTAGGTCTGTGCACAAGTTCAATTATTTAAACACAGCTCAAAAATCACACACACACATATTAATTCTTCAATTACAGAGAAAGCTTCTCCAAGCAAGTTGTTGTTTAAAGATAAACCATACATCTCAAACTTCATTGGTACTTTAAAGAACAAACCTTCAGTAAGATAATTTGTTGACTCTTTTGTTCCCTTGTGGTCAGCTCAATCTGATTATAAAGATATGGCACTGAAACGCCGCACCTTCCCCGTTGACTTCCAAGTAGAAATTCTGATGCCTCCCATCCTTCACTTTCAGTTTTTTCATCCGTGCTTCCCTCCTGGAACAATTATGGTGTATTTTAAAATAGAAAGTTTTATTATTTAAAAAGAGAAATACGAAACGATAACACCTGGGGAGATCAACTGGATTTGAAAAGACTCGAGTGGTTCCAAGTTTATTCTTAACACCTACACCTCATACAAACACAAACCAGTAAATTGGCAAGCTTGAGATCTGAACCCAGTTCGTAAAAGTGTTCATTTAATCCTAGAAATCTCATAAGCTCTTTAAAAACATTTTATAAACTATTTATATACCAATCTCTTGTGGTATTGGTTATAATTCCTTGACCTAATAACATGAGACACAAAAAATATGTACACAGAACTATATGATCAATAGTGTGGTTATCTCTGCCAACTATTGCTAAGGTCCCCTAGACATTTCACACAATAAATGAGGGAGTCCATACAATTCAGTTGGTCAGTTCTTTACACAGTAAATGAGGGAGTCCATACAATTCAGTTGGTCAGTTCTTTACACAGTAAATGAGCGACTCCATACAATTCAGTTGGTCATATCTTTACACAGTAAACGAGCAAGTCCATACAATTCAGTTGGTCAGTTCTTTACACAGTACACGAGCGAGTCCATACAATTCAGTTGGTCAGTTCTTTACACTTGGTGTTGTATTTGTTTGTCATAAAGCACAAATCCACACAATGGGCTACCTGTGCTCAACCCATCACAGGTATTGAAACTCAATTTCTAGCATTATAAGCCCTCAAGATAATGCAATATGCAAACCCTACCGTTAATAAATGGCACATAAACAATTAAATAAGCCTAACTTGATACTTAATTGTCGTATCAACAAATTAGTAGGCTAAAAATGCAGCTATAAAAGATTGCAGCTGATTAAAAACTCAAACCAGGTATGTAAACATGTCTTATGACTAGTTTCTTATCTTAACATTATTACACCTACCGTGGAAGTTGTTGGAAAGTAAATATTTCCTGTTAATTGTATGTAAACATGTCTTACGACTAGTTTCTTATCTTAACATTATTACACCTACTGTGGAAGTTGTTGGAAAGTAAATATTTCCTGTTAATTGGAAAATCATATATATATATATATAAAACCTTAGTACGTTTCAATAAAGCAGTGTCATGAACAATTTATTAAAGCTCCTGAGAGATACTATATGTATGACTGTAATAACATAAAAAGTAATTAAAAACTAGCTTTTAGAGACTGAGGATCAGTGTTCCATCTCAACAACTAATCAAATGGCATGCAAAACCTCAGTAATGGTGAGGAGTCTCAACATGTTGACGGCCTTAATGACCTTGGCAGTCGATAGGCCTAAAGCCCACAAATAACCAACTGGTAGCATTGCATTGAGGCCTAATGATTCGATAGGGTTGATGGTATAACCCCCCCCCCCCTCAAACATCCGCACGTTGCCATCATACTGATACACATGAAAAAAATTCATTCTGCACATGTATTGAAAACAATTTAAGGGAACATTGCTGAGCATACGTAATAACTATAGTATTTTGTTGGTATAATTTGTTTGTTTGGTAGTGACCCCTACTGGAGTAAATAATGTTTCATTTTCTGATTTTCAGATAGATTATAACTTTTAATCTTCTCGTTTACTATTCTTGTCATTTTTTTTTAAGTCACTTTCCCGCTAAACATTTATTACTACCAGTTTAACATTAAGATCAAATAGTGAGTTGTAGAAAAGTAGATTACAATTATAGTGGATCAACTTCCAAGTTTGTACAACTAGCAGGAAAAAGTGTATTTTTTTCTTCTAAGAAAAATCATTATTACGAAACTTGCGATCTGAAAATATATATATAAACATTTTAGCCAAGAATGTATAAGATACTAAGCACATTGAGTGTTGTTATGAGTCTTAATTTACAGAATTTATAGAACACGACAAAGCAAAACAGTCTCTGAACAAGAAACACGTGGTATGATATTATAATGTACAGGGTGTTCGAGATGTCTGGATCAATTGGGAAAATAGACATTATATTCTTCAAGTTAAAGAAACACATTTCTAAAGTCAGTTGTACATAGTTCAGGAAAGAAAATACCCTGATGGCACAGTATATCAAGAATTGATATATGTGTGTGTGTGTGGCTGTTAATGGCATGCAATTTGAATAATAAATAAATTAAGAATAAATTGTGTATTTTTCCCTTACGAGTCCAGACTTCTGGGACACCCTGTACTTTTATAAAATCAGTATACTTACATTTATAATCTTGGCTTTTATCTCGGTTATTTCTCTCCTTGCCTGCAAAAGTTAATTTAAATTTCTATATTATATATATATATAAATAAAAACACTACTGTTGTCTACACAACTTGACTTGTTCTACCGAACTGTACTGTTAAGGTTTACAAAGATCGGACAACTTCAATGCTTTTCAATATCTACCTTCTGAAAGAGCAGGTCTTTGCATAGCCCTAAATCCTTTCTTATTTTATGAATTTACAGAGCATACAGTATAAACAAACACGGGCACAGCTTGAACAATGTAACCTAACCCTACAGAATAGGTTCCAGTACAAGGACATATTCAAAGATACGACGACTTCGGATACATGTAGACAGAAGTACGTCATCAGTAAACAAACCTTTAGGGATTTCTTCCATAAAAACTATTGTTTATAAGGATACAAAATAATCGAGAAAAAAATAATAATACCTGAACTTTCCATGGAAATATAACACAAGAATAATAACATGCTAAACATACTATCTGGCATGTCTAAAACCTCAACACGTACTTTAACTATCACCAGCATTTACTTTAACTATTGTCAGCACTTATTTTAACTATTGCCAGTACTTACTTTAACTATCACCAGCACTTACTTTAACTATCGCCAGCACTTACTTTAACTGTCACCAGCACTTACTTTAACTGTTGCCAACACTTACTTTAACTATTGTCAGCACTTATTTTAACTGTCACCAGCACTTACTTTAACTATTGTCAGCACTTACTTTAACTATTGTCAGCACTTATTTTAACTGTCACCAGCACTTACTTTAACTGTTGCCAACACTTTAACTATCACCAGCACTTACTTTAACTATTGTCAGCACTTCCTTTAACAATTGTCAGCACTTATTTTAACTATTGCCAGTACTTACTTTAACTATCACCAGCACTTATTTTAACTATTGCCAGTACTTACTTTAACTATCACCAGCACTTACTTTATTGCCAGTACTTACTTTAACTGTCGCCAGCACTCACTTTAACTATTGCCAGTACTTACTTTAACTGTCGCCAGCACTCACTTTAACTATTGCCAACACTTACTTTAACTGTTGCCTGTAAGAAACCTGTAGTTAATTGGTTGGTTGTTTTAGTGCAAAGCTACACAACAGTGAATCAAACCCTAGATTTTAGCATTGTCAGTCTGTAAACTTTCTTCTGACACATTGGTGGACAACAAAACACAGAACTGGCAACAGGAAGAAATAAATAACTTGAAATTTTCTGTAAAACTGACTGATATGTAAACATATCAGATTTTTTATTATCTTTGTTAAACATGCAAAACATTTTGTTTAATTTTTAAATCAGCATCACTGATAACTTTGACAGACAGAAACATCTAACTTGTACATCATATGGTACTCATTTCACAATCAGCATCACTGATAGCTTTTGACAGACAGGAACATCTAACTTGTACATCATATGATACTCATTTTACAATCAGCATCACTGATAACTTTGACAGACAGGAACATCTAACTTGTACATCATGTGGTACTCATTTCACAATCAGCATCACTGATAACTTTGACAGACAGGAACATCTAACTTGTACATCATATGATACTTATTTCACAATCAGCATCACTGATAACTTTGACAGACAGGAACGTCTAGCTTGTACATCATATTATACTCATTTCACAA
>NW_013673150.1:12063-18307 GCF_000517525.1 Limulus polyphemus | reverse complement strand
TACTCATTTCACAATCAGCATCACTGATAACTTTGACAGACAGGAACGTCTAACTTGTACATCATATTATACTCATTTCACAATCAGCATCACTGATAACTTTGACAGACAGGAACGTCTAGCTTGTACATCATATTATACTCATTTCACAAAATTAATCAACTTGATTCAACAGGAAGTTTCTGTTCAACCAGAAATCTTAAAGTGTACATATAAGTTCAAGAAACCATAAAAATACCTTTTTTTAAGGGAAAATATTCAGTTAATGCCACATGTAACTCGTTTATAATTACCTTTTGTTCTTGGAGTTCAATTTGACGCAATTGAATCACTTGATTTAGTTCAACTCTGTCTGCTTCACTCCGGTATGGCAGGGGGTAGTTATATACATCCTCACCAAAGTGAAAAGCCTAGAATAAAAACATAGAGCAAAGAATTCACCAATTTTTCACCACTACTACTATAAAAAGTTCAATCTCAGGTTAGAAAATCATGAAAGCAATTCTTAATCAAGTTAACCCTAGCTTTCTGGACCAGATGGATGTAACTGGTATTCCTTGGTAATTAGGGTTAACTTAGCTTTCTGGACCAGATGGATGTAACTGGTATCCCTTGGTAATTAGGGTTAACTTAGCTTTCTGGACCAGATGGATGTAACTGGTATCCCTTGGTAATTTTCTTTCTTAAAGTGGAAATACTTAACCATTTGACTGAAACTTAGAAAAAAAACTTACTCCAGTTTAAATTTGGCTTTAAAAAATTTATATAGTTTGATTTAGTTTTCTATCACTTTTATATGTTGTGGAATTTCCAAAATTTGAACAAACAGTAAAAATGCTTCATGGAAACAAACCAGGATTTTAGCATTTTAAGTCCACAAACTTATCATTGATCCACCAGTAAACTTATCAATTGCTTTTAAACATTGATCAAAAAGTACCATTTTATATATATATATATATATATATATATCCAATCATTTTAAATTGATTCATATTCATTAACATATCTCTTTGCAATAGTTACCACTTCTAACTACATCGTTATAAATCTTAAAAAAAACAACACAGAAAACTGACAAAAATGTATTGGTGATCCAGCACCTGACCTTTCAAAATGGTGTCAGGTCAGACTAGGTAACATTATTATTTTTTGAAAGTACTCTTGGTCAAATCAATTTATATCCAATAAATATATTTTCTTTTCAATAAATTATACATTCTTTTATCTATATGCTGCTTGCATACAACGACATCTATATAAATAAAGATTTGAATAAAACTGGATCAACTGAATAACTTACCTTTGCCTGATGCACTCTCCAAACTTAACTAGGCTTACCGGATGTCTTGCCGTGCAAGATAATGTCTGTAGCTTTCAAACAAATATAACTTAACACAAAAAACTCTTTCACAAATTAAAAGAACATCTAAAGAAACTATAAACATTTCCCAAATCTGAGGATCATTCCCAAGTCTTCTAAACTTACCATTAGATGCCATTGTTCTTTTCTGCCAGAGCAATGTGTTGTCACTTTCTCATGAAACTACACAATACTTGTTTGCCTTTATTTAGTACTTTCTGTCATGATGTATTGAACAAATGATAAATTGACCACTTAGTTGGACTTACTTATTGTTTGTGGCTCCAGTATGTATTAAAAGTAATCCACTTTCTTTAGCAACTTTAGCCTAAGTTAGAAAATAAGTGAAAACAAAACCATATAATTTACATGTATGTGGAATATCCTCTCAATTGGAGGTGTACAAGAATAAAGATACAAAGCTGGAGTATAAACACTTAATGTATCTTAACACTTAAGCTTGTTTTGTTTGAGGACCACCTGAATTTTCTTCTTACCTATATGAACCACATGGTGGTCTATACACTATGTTGTGGCTATCTTTCCGTAATCATGCAACCTTTCCATGGACCCCCAGTGGACTTCACAGGTCTGGGTCACATGAAGAACTTTAGACAAGAGCTCAAAAATTAAACTTATATTTTAATAGCTTACCTTCAGACAGCAACCCTTAACCTCCATGCTCTCCCAACACTCAGTTTTTATGAGTTCCGTCAGGTACTGGTTCACAAGGTTTTCCTTTTTCAACGAATCTCTCAACTGGCACAAACCAAGGATATCAAATTAAGAAAACTGGTAAACTTGTACTTTATAAACACAAGCCTAGTTCATTTCAGTGGAAATCAAAACAGTGAAAACTAAATAACACCATATCTACATAAAAGTGTGTTAAACAGAGAAAAAAAACTAATTTTGTTTTATAACCATAAGCCTAGTTAATTTTAGGGTGAATCACAACAAAACACACAAAACTTACATAAAAACATGTTTAAAAAAAACTAGAAACATGAGACATGAAAACCCAAAGCATGATAAATCAGTACCACTACTTCTGTAGGACAGACTTCAAATATGATGGAAATAAACAGAACATGGTGGTTTAGTTGATAAATTAAAAATGTTCTTTGTTTAATATCTAAGCTTCTGTTACTTCAGTGTTTCCAAGTAAGGGGGGGGGGGGGTATGGTTGTTTCTCCATTCCCTACACATTATTTGTGAATTATAGCTCTAAAGAGGTTATAATTTCATTGTATGGGTCTTGGTTAGGCCACAGTTTGAGTATTACATTCAGCCCTGGGGTCCTTATGATACGTGGGATAGAAAGGTTATCATATGAGGACAGGTTAAGATCTCTGAAATTGATTTTTCTGGACAAAAAAAGAGTTAGAGAGGATCTGACTGAGGTGTTTAAGATCATTAAGGGAATTATTTTCTCCATATTTAACGTGGGAATTGATAGTGCTGATGTGAAAAAACAATAAAATAAACAGCTGGAATTGAAGGTAACAATTATTGATGAAAACACACAATAAAATAAACAGCTGGATTTCTGTTTATTTTATTGTGTTTTCATCAATAATTGTTACCTTCCCTTCAATTCCAGATTGTGTTTTCATCAATAATTGTTAAATTCCAGCTGTTTATTTTCTGTTTATTTTATTGTGTTTTCATCAATAATTGTTACCTTCGTGAACCAACCAGAGAATCAACTGTATTGATAAAAACTATAAACTAAAATACCTATGATCACTGAATTATATCATAAACTAAAACAATTAGCATGTTTATGAGATGGCCTTCAATTCCAGGAACAAACAAAATAAATGTATATAAAGGACAGAAGAAACTATTAAAGGTAGTTTAGGACAAACAAAATAAATGTATATAAAGGACAGAAGAAACTATTAAAGGTAGTTTAGGACAAACAAAATTATGATTGTATGTAAAGTATGGAGGAACTATTGAGGACAGTGACACTCAAATAGATATAACTAATATTTGTAAATGACAAACCAATGTTTAAACTACCTTTAATAGTTTCTTCTGTCCTTTACAAACATTTATTAATTTGAGTTGTCATAAATGACCCTTTGTTCTGTTATTACTTTGAGTCACTCTGTACTTACCTCCTCTATGTTGGCTTGTCCTTCTTCCTGTATCTTCTGAAGCTCATCTGGATCAAGAGCAAAGTCCAAGAGAGGCAACTGTTCTTCAGGAGGAAGAGTCTGGTTTTCTGCCATTAACTGCTTGACCTGGAGCACATATGTTGTTTTGGTTTTGATTTGAATTTTGCACAAAGCTATTTGAGGAATATCTGAACTAATCATCTCTAATTTAACACTGATAGACTAGAGGGAAGGTAGCTAGTCAACATTACCCACCACCAACTCTTAGGCTACTCTTTTACCAACAAATAATGGAGTTGACCATCACATTATAACACCAGAAAGGGTGAGCACATTTGGTGATGGGGATTCAAACCTGTGACCCTAATTACTCCAACACTCTGACTTTATGGTAAATTCTGGTTTCTTTTTTTACTTATTTTAGTAGTAGTATATATATATATATATTTAATTTTTTTGTTTTATCTGCAATAATAATAATAATTTAAAAACACAAAATATTCAAACAGGATATTACCTACATAAAACTTCATAGTCAGAATGATCAAAAATGTTAACATGACTTTTTATACACACCTTTTTTTTTTTAATATTCTTAAGAGCTACTTCTATGGATCAAACATGTCTGCCTTTTGTTTCTGTTGACCCCTAAATTGGCATCAACAGATTCGATATTCCTTATATATTTTAATGGAACACCACTTGGTTACTGATACTGACCTTTGGTCAATAATCTTTCCAGAAATTATATCAAAACTTACTCTGTAATCAAGGAGCATTCATAGCACTTGTTTCCTAGTCCCCCACACCCCCCTTTTTTATGGGGTTCATTCGTAGAGTTATTTATTTTACCCCTGAATACTAGATTTATTATTAAAAGTAATTTTAAAAGTAAAAAATGCAAACATCCCATTATTTTGTGTCCAGTAATTTTTGAAAAGACACTATTGTATACAAATGTCACTTAATCTATAGTTAATATCTCTAAAGTGACAGGTGCAGTGGCATATCCAAGATTACCTGGGGGTGGGTGGGGTTTTCAACTCAGATGGTCAAATATCCCTGGCTTTGGAGCATGCAAGTGCTACACGATTAAGAAGAAATCTTGTATTGAAAAAAAAAAAAGGAAAAGCATCACCTCCGATTTTTCTAAGACAATTTCTACACTAGGAAGTTAAAGCTCAGATTAACCACTTCAAATTATACTGTATACTACTGTTATGTTACCGAGACATGTGATGTTTCGATAACATAACTCTAATCAAGTAGTGGAGATACAAATGTCTCGACTGTAAAACTCCGGCAAGCACCTAAGCCGCGAACAAGACAATAATAAGAAACATCTGTACCTCTTCTGCTAGCTTCTCCATCTCGGACTTGATACCTAATTGTATCGAATGAAACGTCCGACTTTCTTCCTCTTGTATCTAAAACAAAAACGTCATTACCTAACTGTCTGTATGTATATTAGAAATATGGTTTAGTTAACATTTTAGTTCTTGTAACTGACACTTACATACAAGAGATAAACAGAGAAACCTTGCGTTATCGCAGATTTTCTGGACTCAAAATTACTAGACTTTCTTCCTCTTGTATCTAAAACAAAAACGTCATTACCTAACTGTCTGTATGTATCTTAGAAATATGGTTTAGTTAACATTTTAGTTCTTGTAACTGACACTTACATACAAGAGATAAACAGAGAAACCTTGTGTTATTGCAGATTTTCTGGACTCAAAATTACTAGACTTTCTTCCTCTTGTATCTAAAACAAAAACGTCATTACCTAACTGTCTGTATGTATCTTAGAAATATGGTTTAGTTAACATTTTAGTTCTTGTAACTGACACTTACATACAAGAGATAAACAGAGAAATATAATACTTTAAACCTTGCGTTATCGCAGATTTTCTGGACTATCTGGTTCACTTCTAACATTTTACTATTATTTAAAATGACAATGTTACCGCTATTTATTACCTGCTTGTTTTAAACATTTTGTTCTACTCAAAGTAACAAAATTTATCATCTGATATATTTGGATGTTATCTACAACGTCAAATTACACACTGGTATTAATTATCTAATTGTTTTTTTTATTATATAATTTACAGTTACTATAATCAGTGTCACTTTGCTTCTACATAACACTCTGATATGCATACCATAGCTCGCATGAAATCTATGTTAGAAAACACAAATAACTTACCATCATTATCTTGTAAGCTACGCAGTCGCTCGAATTAACTCACCTTCTTGACTGCCTCTTCTCTACAGGTCTAGATATAATTGGAAAAAAAAAATGATATTCACAAACTGAAATTAAATAGTTTTTATAAAATATCATGGTTGAGTAAACGTTGTTGTTGTTTTTTTACAGTTATTTACAGTTATGAATGAAAAGTATTTTAGACTCATAGCAGACACACTTCTGAATGGTGGCTCCTACTAAACAGAAGACAGATCTGAAATGTTGTTTTTACACACTTCTGAATGGTGGCTCCTACTAAACAGAAGACAGAGCTGAAATGTTGTTTTTACACACTTCTGAATGGTGGCTCCTACTAAACAGAAGACAAAGCTGAAGTGTTGTTTTTACACACTTCTGAATGGTGGCTTGAACTAAACAGAAGACAGATCTGAAATGTTGTTTTTACACACTTCTGAATGGTGACTTCTACTAAACAGAAGACAGAGCTGAAATGTTGTTTTTACACACTTCTGAATGGTGGCTCCTACTAAACAGAAGACAAAG
>NW_013673150.1:7999-11513 GCF_000517525.1 Limulus polyphemus | reverse complement strand
TACAAGTGGAGGTTAGTCATGTAATTTTACATTAGTAAATATTGGTGATTCAGATGATAGATCTGAAATGTTGTTTGGACAAACCCTGAAGACATAAAAACCTCAATGCTTTACCAGTTTAGACATTTTACACCACCTTATAGAAAATATACTTTTAATCACAATTACTCTCATCTATCCTACATCACACACACTGGATCTCAAGAACAGTTAGGTGAACAAGATCATATCCTGAATTCACATCAATTAGTTTCGGTTATCTTTTATTAACAACTGAGAACAAAACAGCTTTAAACAATACAAATCCAGTGAGATATATATATATATATTAGATGTTCAGAGCTAATGACAAATTCACCTAAAACAGTATTTCCCCCTTACCATAAAACAATCAACCTACCTGTTTGTAAAAAAACTCACTCCAAGTTACGTACATCACTTCGTTATTATTCTCTCATACCAAATCCAATCATTTTTTGAATAAACTTGGGTGTTTCAGGATAACAAGATTCCTAAAGAATTCGTCACTGTTTGAGAAAAATTACTTGAGAATTAGGGTTTTAAAAAGATTTGGGGGTTACCTACTTCTCTGTAAGTATTACTAGCTCTCATTCAATGCAGGGGGAAGACAAAAGGGTTACATGGAGTGACATGAGGGGGATCAGATCCAATTTTGTCTCTTATGTCATTCCTCGGGAGACCCCAAGAGTATTGTGACAATCGATACAGGAGTTTGCCTGTTGTAAGGAGACACGTTTATACACAGAGGTTTGCAAATAATTGATAAGGTTATTAGATAAACTACCGACTAGATCTTACTTGATAAACAGATCTTAAAACTGCAAATGCACAATTAACGTGAAATTGTAAATCCACTGTCAAAACTAATCTGTTCTTTTCTCCTTACATGACAGTTAAAGTTATCGGTGTCTGACTATTCCAAAACTTTCATTTAATGTCTATTTGAAAACTGTGTGTGTGTGTGTGTATTATATATATAACTAGTAATATAGCCCATAAAAATTGATGAGGCAATTACTACCACCCCCACCCCATAGTATACCCTAACTGAAGTTAATAAATTTTGCAAAATCAAGCCCGACCAACAAAGGGTAGAAAAGTGCAGAGGAACCAGTGAAACGTCTTTAAAATTCCTCTGTGAGCCAATCAAAATTAAGATCATTCATGAAATTAAATCGTGACGTATTCATAGAATAATTATTGGTAAAAATCAGTTAGATTAACAACTTGTAATATATAGAAAAAAAAACCAGTGCATAAAAATAGATAAGTATCCTTTTTATTATCACTCAGTCATAATTCTGATGAGAAAAATCTGACTTACCTGTATCTTCTGGATATTATTGCCAAATGTTGGCTCGATATACTACACAACTACCCATTCCTATTCCCCCTATATTACTCCTAATACAACACAGTACGATGTCATCTAATCAAAGGCATAAACTAAAGGTCGTGCTTAGTGAGTGATAGCAGCGACTAAAGAGGAAAACATAAAAATAAGAATTATTTTCTTATTGGTGTTCCCTTTATTAGAATTAATTAAGCCCCTGGGGGGGGGGGGGGGTTGCATGAAGAATCGTTACTTTTTCTGCCAATATACGTTCACATTACAATGTAAGAGATATTTAATCATCGTATGCTTATAATGTACCTGTCTCTCCATGGTAGGAACACCTATCGTGGGTAGAGAGGTTAAACGATACACTTCTTCATGTTTCAGCTCTGTATTTTCATTGGACTGAACCGGCGAGAGTGAGCTGAAAGGTAACAAAACGTGCCATAAGTTAAAACGGAGTAGAACATTTTGATGATATAATACTAACACCTATGTACACACCCTAAATTTAATTAAGTCACTCCTTTCATTAGGGGATATCAATCAAAAGGTTTATCTATTACAGATCAAAACATAAAAGGATCACTCCTCCGGCCCCCAGTGGCACAGCGGTATGTCTGCGGACTCACAACGCTAGAATCCGGGTTTCGATACCCGTGGTGGGCAGAGCACAGATAGCCCATTGTGTAGCTTTGTGCTTAATTTCAAACAAACAATCACTCCTCCAGTAAAGTCATCAACAACCCCCAATCTTATACTTCAGTCAAAGGTTGTAGCTTCATTAAAATTTAAGTTAAAGGTCTTTAGTTATTACAGATTAAAATATACATGATTTCCTAATCACTCCTTTAGTAAAAAAAAAAACTCCCCAAGATTAAAGTCAATAAGCTCAGAATATTTTATTTTTTATTGTTATTTTAAGTTTTATTTATGTCTTTGTTTATAACGCCCCAAAATGTAAAAAATTTTCATTTTTAATTATTATTATTATTATTACTTTTTATAGCGATTTTAAATTTCTATTTATTTATAATGTTCCAAAACGTTTTGTGTTAATTTGTGTTTATCATTTTGATTATTTGACCTGGGAACACCAGTTCTTTGGTTGATTTTGCTGGTAGTGTCTCCTTCCACAACTAAGCCTTTTTTTTTTCTTACTCTCTCCTTTATTTTTGATGAAACTTATCAAATTCTCAGTGACTTCAAAACACACAGGAATAAAAAAAAAATTAATAATAATGTCTCAAATGAGCCTCTTTCTCATGATTTAGCTTCAATATTTTTAACTTTAAAAATAAAATATATACAGAAGGGTTACCATAATGACCCATTCCTAATTTGAAAGTGATAAAACTAGAGAGGTGGCAGGTAGTCAATGCCACCCACTGCCTACTTCTTCAGACCTAATAGTGGGATTTGACCATCACTCTTATAATGCATCCATGGTCCCAGTAATGGTACGTAGGCTACAGAACCTCAGGTTAACAGTCCGACATGGTAACCAGTGGGCCGTACTTGACCTCTACACCTTTGGGTATATTACCTGATACTTGTAAAAACTGAAATTTTAACAGAAGTCCTGCTAATACGTGTGAAACAGGCATTTCAGATCTGTCATCTGTTTAGTAGGAGCCACCATTCAGAAGTGTGTAAAAAACAACATTTCAGATCTGTCATCTGTTTAACACAAGTCCTGATAATACGTGTGAAACAGGCATTTCAGATCTGTCATCTGTTTAGTAGGAGCCACCATTCAGAAGTGTGTAAAAAACAACATTTCAGATCTGTCATCTGTTTAACACAAGTCCTGATAATACGTGTGAAACAGGCATTTCAGATCTGTCATCTGTTTAACAGAAGCCCTGCTAATACGTGTGAAACAGGCATTTCAGATCTATCATCTGTTTAACACAAGTCCTGCTAATACGTGTGAAACAGGCATTTCAGATCTGTCATCTGTTTAGTAGGAGCCACCATTCAGAAGTGTGTAAAAAACAACATTTCAGATCTGTCATCTGTTTAACACAAGTCCTGATAATACGTGTGAAACAGGCATTTCAGATCTGTCATCTGTTTTACACAAGCCCTGCTAATACGTGTGAAACAGGCATTTCAGATCTGTCTCCTATTTAGTAGGAGCCACCATTCAGAAGT
>NW_013673150.1:0-7418 GCF_000517525.1 Limulus polyphemus | reverse complement strand
ACAAGTTTATATATCATGAAATGTTGTTGTGCAGCATTATTGCATTTTTCAACTGATGGATAAGAATCCAAAATAATACATAATATCCAGTAACATATTTTTCTCTTATAAAAACAAAAGAAACCTATTTTTTGTATTACTAATAAGAAGGTTTTTTTTTTTCAGCTGACCAAACCCATCTCCTCATCTGGGGTTTTAACCTCTAAGAACTTGGTTGTCAGTGACCATGACTTAAGAAGTGTTTATTTTTGTTTAAGTCCTAGTCAGAAGTGGTTTGCCTCAACTGGACCTGATGGAAAACTTTGTGTGTTTTCTACAAGTCATCTTGTAAGTTGTAGTTTTGTTTTACAGTATGTACTGTAAACCTCTTAGTTTATTTAGGTACTTTTGTTGAAGAAATTATATAAATGTTGTAAGTTTCATTTTATATATATATATATATACACATGTTATTCAAATGTTCTTGTTTTTATGGTGATTACTTTTAAAAAAATGGTTTTAATTGTTGAAGGCTTATACATCCTTCCAAATCTTCATGATATACGTACTTGTACATCTTTCCAAATCTTCATGATATATAAACTTGTACATCCTTCCAAGTCGTCATGATATACGTACTTGTACATCTTTCCAAGTCTTCATGATATATAAACTTGTACATCCTTCCAAGTATTCATGATATACGTACTTGTACATCTTTCCAAGTCTTCATGATATATAAACTTGTACATCCTTCCAAGTATTCATGATATATAAACTTGTACATCCTTCTAAATCTTCATGATATAGAAATTTCTACATCCTTCCAAGTATTCATGATATATAAACTTGTACATCCTTCTAAATCTTCATGATATATAAACTTGTACATCTTTCCAAGTCTTCATGATATATAAACTTGTACATCCTTCCAAGTATTCATGATATATAAACTTGTACATCCTTCTAAATCTTCATGATATAGAAATTTCTACATCCTTCCAAGTCTTCATGATATATAAACTTGTACATCCTTCCAAGTACTGTTAAAAGAAAAGTAAGGATAACTGACACATACTGTGGTACACAGTCTTTAACAAACTTAATATAGGATACCCATCATGCTGCAGTCATTAACATAAATAAAGATAAGCTAAATAACATCATGCTGCAGTCATTAACATAAATAAAGATAAGCTAAATAACATCATGCTGCAGTCATTAACATAAATAAGGATAAGCTAAATAACATCATGCTGCAGTCATTAACATAAATAAGGATAAGCTACACACATCATGCTGCAGTCATTAACATAAATAAGGATAAGCTAAACACATCATGCTGCAGTCATTAACATAAATAAGGATAAGTTAAACACATCATGCTGCAGTCATTAACATAAATAAGGATAAGCTACACACATCATGCTGCAGTCATTAACATAAATAAGGATAAGCTACACACATCATGCTGCAGTCATTAACATAAATAAGGATAAGCTAAATAACATTATGCTGCAGTCATTAACATAAATAAGGATAAGTTAAACACATCATGCTGCAGTCATTAACATAAATAAGGCTAAGCTAAACACATCCAACATGTAAGTTATATAACGGTGAATTTCTGGAAAGCAAACTGAAAGAGAAACTAACAGATACGTACCACTAGTGGCAATCTCTGAAACTGACGACTAGTTGGAGAGAATGTTATGTGACCATGCCGAGAATGAGTAGCCAAGCCACGTCCTGGCAGTCTAAGAACACGTGTTACGGACTGCAGCAAATCTTCTTTTAACTCACCTAGTTGATTGGTTCGATATACCTTGGGATCTGATAGAAGTCAAAATGGTAATCACTAAAGTCTTTAAAAACTTGTGAACTAAGACCAGTATAATCCAACTATATCAATATAAAAAAAATGCTAGTATCGGTAAAAACACATGCATAAGGTAGTCTCTAAGAGCATACAGAGTAGAGTTTTACGACCCGATAAACAATGTTATCTATTAACAGTAAAACTTTATAAATCAAAATTAGGTTTAATCTGTTTCTTATAGTTGTATTACTAACTTATGAAGCACAAAAAAAAAATGTTTGAAATGACGAAGAACTAAAGATAAAAAAAAATTTAACATTTAAAAGGTATTATGTAAAAAACTACTTTGAAGACAAAGTAAAAAAAAAAAGGTGTTTAGATAACACTAATCTTATGTAAATAAATACATATGGTTCTTCATAGTTTCAAATCTTGTACTATACATGTATAATATAATCATGGGCAGGATTTAAGACGGGGGCAGATTTCCACCATAATATCGCTTGTTTTTTAATCTTAGTAACATGGGAAATGCTCCCGAAATAGGATGATTTTTAGCCTCGGCATAGCAGCCCATAGAACGACTCCGTGTTTTATTTTCAAGTACAAACTTTTAGCTCATAACTCCGTCATCTCTTGACCAATTTGAGGTCTAATCACAGTTTTGGACACAGGAGGTCAAACCCTTTCAATTGAGGTATTTGACCACGCCCAATGTCTCATAGATTAATTTACTCTAATCCTGCTTAAAATAATTTCAAGTGCCACGGCTGTTGAGGGTTCCCTCGTGTTACATTTAAAATTTTTAGAAACCCAAGAGCTTTAAAGTGCGTAAGACGCCCCCAGACCCCTGCTACAAGCCCTATTGAAATCTGAAATGATACTCGTGAAACACAGTTAGAATGGGGCTTAGAAACATCATGATTGTACAGGACTTCTGTATATTCAATAGAGAATTTAGTACATAGTGTGTAACTGCCAGTGAAAAGTGATATGTAGCAATAAGAAAAGTTCAGTACCTTACCAAAGTAGATATATAACCAATGATTTTAATGACACGTGTAACTGGATTTGGTTACTTTCGTTCATTTCATTGGGCATTCAATAAATCCTTAATTTTAGACATAGATAGGATTATGGGGGGCAAGGGGAGCAGTTCTCCCCTACACTTTTTTTAATGTGGGATATAGCATCCACACAACATTCACAATAATTAAGACAGACATTTTTTTTTTGCCCCCTCTCCCACATTTTGTTCCGACCTAAACGACATCGCAACTAGGTTTGTGTTTCACTACCCGTCTCTTTTTTCTTTTCTTACAATAATTAATTGAGAACTCATTAATGTTGCAAGAATGTATCAGAGCGATCATGGCACGGTACTGATGCCGCAGACTTCAAACAGCTTTAAGAAAAGGGTTCAGAGTAATATCGACGTGCTTGAGTTTTGCACCACTCTGTACATCAAAGATAATACCCCCCTACCAGATATCATGTCACTGGGAACATTGAACTGAGCTATTATGTCTCCAGCTTCATCGAGAGAACAGCGTTGAGACTGAAATAAAACTGTAACAACTGTAGGTCCAGCAGCGTCTGCCTCGTGTGACGATAATCCCATTATTTTTCCTTTCATGTCTACGTCAGATAAGAGAAGAAAAAAAAAAGACATATTAAGTTATTAAAGACAAAACATCCTCCACATTTAAGTCATAGTAAAAGTTGAAGCAAACTTAAATGTCAAATAAAGTGTACAGAATTTTTATCAGACCAGCATATAAAGGACAGAAATTCAGATGACGTATATGCCAAAAATGATCTGCAGACAATATTTTTTTTAAATATTACAATGTACAAGACTGATTTAAGTCGATCATAACTACTGTTCTGGTCATACAATATGCTCTTAGATAAATCTGCTCCTGTTATTACAACTTATAGAATCATTACTGGTGTCGAGAAATCAGAATGAGACGTCTAGACGTATAAGAACAACTCGAGTAGAAAACTTCACATTTACTTCCTGGATATTTCAAAAGAATTCTTGTACATCACATTATTCGACCGAATACCTGTGTAACCCAAGACACTGAAATGCTGTAACGGGAGTCCACTGATAAAATATACCATCCCTGTTTTATTTCCCGTCACTAACAGCTTGCCAGAGTTGTCAAAACTAAAAACCAGAAAATAATAAAATCATGATTGAGGTTTTGACTGGAGTGTTGTTTTCCAGTTAGCAATACACAAACACAGTCTATTACTCCATATAAAAAGAAAAATTACTTTGTTTAACCCAATGTTTTACCCCATTATGCCTTCGTGGGGGTTGACAGTTACTTAAGCCTATTAAAATCAGATTGTACCTGTTGTGTCAGTCCAGATAAAGCCGTAATGGGGCAAAACATTGGATTAAACAAAGTAATTTTTCTTTTATGTGGATTAACAAACCGTGTTTATTTATCTCTAAACTAACAAAACTTTTTAAAACTTTTATTTCTGATTAGACAAACAACATTTTGGAGAGTACAAACCAAGAAAAGAGGAGGGTTTGAGATTAGTGTATCAGTGAAATAAATCATATAGAGCACGTAATTATTAGCTCTATTAGCACGTAATTATTAGCTCTATTAGCACATAATTATTAGCTCTATTAGCACGTAATTATTAGCTCTATTAGCACGTAATTATTAGCTCTATTAGCACATAATTATTAGCTCTATTAGCACGTAATTATTAGCTCTATTAGCACGTAATTATTAGCTCCATGTTAAATATTTAATCAACCACTAAATTATTGTGACTTTCTTCAGGACTAGTAGAAACTCTTGATTTCAAAGTTAACGTAATAGTTTCTTATTCCCTTTTAAGTCAGCACAAACAATTTCAACAAATAACAGAAATTAAAAGTTTTTATTTCTTTTCTTACTGTTTTGAAGTTACTACGCCAAACACCAAGTCGCTACATTTTCAATGTAGCACTTACTTCAAGTTTAGATCTTGTATCTGTTACATTATATTTCAATATTTATGTTGGGTGATTTATGTAATAGCCTCTCTATTTATTAAATTATATGCACACCCACTCACCCAAAGGTGTATGTTTCAACTAAGCTAGATGCATGGAAATCTTTACTTGCCCAAAAGGATAACTAACTTGTTTTTAGATACAGAGTCGTCACTTTGTCATGCTGCATAAGTATAATAACACAAACAACAGAAACTGAATATTATTTTCAACGTACTTAAGATGGGTCACTTCATCATGGTACGGTCTCACCAAATGAACGATACGACAACTTTGGTGGTCGCTAGCATCCACGAATAACAAAACTCCATTTTTGGTCCCTACCACAATGAGTGGACAAACCGGACTACAACATGCTGTTGCTATCTGAAATAATAATAACATACACAATCACAAAGAAAAACTATCGTGTGATTTAGTACAAAAACTACTATTTTTGTCCTAGATTTTATACAAATACTTATCGAGAATTCAATCCATGTTTGTTACTTCAAACCAGTTTCCAAACTAAAGCTTCTCTTCTGTAAAAAATTAAGTTAAATACAGTTTCATTGCGGATATTAAATATTTACATTTCAGTGCAAAAATATCAGAAGTTGTGAATAACTGAGAGCTATGTTTTTTGCCCCCCAGTGGCACAGTCTGAGGACTTACAACGCTAGAATCCAGGTTTCGATACCCGTGATGGGCAGAGCACAGATAGCCCCTTGTGTAGCTTTGTGCTTAATTACAAACAAACAAAGCTTTGTTGTTTTTTTTGTCAAGCTTAAAGTTATCTTACCGTTCTTATACTCGTTAACTTTCCTATTAATATGACGAAAAATATTTTATGTTTCTTAGCAAAAAATGTAATCTCTCTTAAACTGTATATAAGTATATGCATCCTAAAGTTAGTTAAGTTTATACGTTAAGTTTTATGCCTAAAGATAATCAAAAAACTTTTTATGATTAACTTCACAGGTTTTTGTTTGTTGCTAAGTGCAAAGTTACACACAATGCGCTATCAATGATATGTCCACCACAGGGATTAAACCCTGCATTTTACTGTTATAAGGCCTCGGAATTACGACTTCGGGTGCACATATTCAAATTAACGATGGTATACGAATATTCATTCATTATCACACGAAGATTTCTGGATACGTCGTCAAATATTTTAACCTCGAAAAACACCAAGATTGATTGGACACATCTGTTGTATAGTTTGTTTTATAGAACACATCGCAAAAACATCTACTGGATGGTACTGTTTGAAACTTGATCGAGATAAACTTTCTACAGATTACGCGGCTTCTGTACAATATGTAGTTAAAGGTTTAGTTTTTAAACTGGGGAAATAGTTCTAAGTAACCCGGTTAGTCTATCAGATATGCATCGTTCAGTTGAACAATAACTACCGTATCCCATACCTTTTCGTGTACGTCAAACTTTCCTTCTCGTTTACCTGTTTTAACATTCCAGATTTCGATAGATCCCTTCAGTCTTGAAATCTGCAAGAAATTGATATACTTAGAGCAAAAGTATCCAAGATATCCTCAACAATAATCCTTAGTAAGTTCGACTACATCAGTCAATTTCAACAACGGTGATACAGAAAAAAAAAGGGAATAATTATATTTTCTACAGAACAAAATCAGCAAGCGGCCTATAATAGACAATAATATATATATATATATATATTACATGCAGCATTTTTTGCAACTCGTAATGAAAGAATGAATTTAACAGAAGCAATCTATATTTTTGAAAATAACAAAGATAGTATCAAAAGAATTGTTTGCTTTACTGCACGCTACAGAGTGACCCGTCTGACCATGTGGAAAGGAACCCAAATTTTAGCACTGTAATTCATTTACTGTTGACCCACTGGGGGGTCTATTAAAAGAAAAAGAGAGAAGACTTAATATGAGTTAACGTTACCTTGTAGCAAGTTAAGCCTGTACACGTTTGTAACATTCGTCTACAAAAGATAAGTTTTATCCTGTGAATGTTAGAATAATTCTATACTAAACTTTACTTACACAAAATTGGTCTTTGACGAATGAAGCATCAGCTTATACTTACACAATAGTGGATATCAAGTGAAATATGTAAAGGAAACTAGCCATACAGAAGGTATTCTTAGACTGTAGGTCAAGGAAACTAGCCATACAGAAGGGATTCTTAGACTGTAGATCAAGGAAACTAGCCATACAGAAGGGATTCTTAGACTGTAGATCAAGGGAACTAGCCATACAGAAGGGATTCTTAGACTGTAGATCAAGGAAACTAGCCATACAGAAGGGATTCTTAGACTGTAGATCAAGGAAACTAGCCATACAGAAGGGATTCTTAGACTGTAGATCAAGGAAACTAGCCCAATCAAGAGAACCTATGAGACAAACAGGAATCTTAGACTGTAGACAATTAAGTGAACTTACCACCATACACAGGGGAGCCTCAGACAGCAGACAATCATGTGAGCTTACCATACACATGGGAGCCTCAGATGGCAGACAGTCATGTGAACTTACCACCATACACAGGGGAGCCTCAGATGGCAGACAGTCATGTGGACATACCATACACAGGGGAGCCTCAGACGGCAGACAG
>NW_013673149.1:32410-39629 GCF_000517525.1 Limulus polyphemus | reverse complement strand
ACCTGCTGCTAGACACTGTCAACATCCTACATTAACTTGTTTTTAATACACCTGCTGCTAGACACTGTCAACATCAACTTGTTTTTAATACCCTGCTGCTAGCCACTGTCAACATCCTACATTAACTTGTTTTTAATACACCTGCTACTAGACACTGTCAACATCCTACATTAACTTGTTTTTAATACACCTGCTACTAGACACTGTCAACATCCTACATTAACTTGTTTTTAATACACCTGCTGCTAGACACTGTCAACATCCTATATATATGTCTGACATGTAACAATACACTAAACCTTCTTGCTTGAGACATCTGTTATACAAAACATCTATTTACAACTCCTTAGAACATGATACGTTTTGTAGCCTATCATCAGACATAACTCGTGTCAAGAAAATGTATTCTTTGTACAAAAGTTTCAGGATCGTTTGAGTATTTAAAAATGTTAAAACAAATTAGCAGGAAATTTGAATGAGAATTACACAGAACGTTTACTAATTCCACAGTTAATCTGTTACTAGTAGCATCATTGTACTATAACCTATAGATAAATCTCATCTTGACTAAATAGTGGAAACAAAGTTCATAAAGCCTACAGAAAAAAGAACAAAAAAACCTAGTTAAATTCAATGTTATAATTTAGGCTTGATTTCTTCAGCTATTCCACCCCATTTTAGTCTGTAGTTGCCCGATCGCCACCGGATTGTTGGATCAAACAGAGCACTTAAATAGAGATATAGAGCCGAACTCTCACGAATCATCCATGCTACTACAAAGTCTCCTTTACTAAATGGAAGGGAGCCATTCTGTTTAAAATAAAGACAAAAATATGCCGTTTCTCAGAATAATTTTTTGTCAACACAAGTGTTGTTAAACTATATTTAGAACTAGTTTTTCAGTAAATGATTAAACAGATTATTTTATACAAGAGAGAAGATCATAATCTCGAAAAAGGTTTTGAGGGTCAGCTGTGGATTCTTTCTTGCTCATCCCTATAAAACCAGACAGCTTTTTTTTTTATCATGTGTGTGTATTACTATCGTGGCATACCTTAGGTTAGAAACTTTCAAACCTGTGCACAAGTTTGGAAATATTCCTGTAGAATTCTTTCAGCTTCCATAAACAAATACAGGACAAATCACAGTTAATATCTCTTTCAATTAAACAAAATATAACAAATTTAATATACTATCATTCATTGACAACACAAAATCTAACACTGATTAAAACAAACATTCTAAAATTATATTAAAAATTTTGAGAAAAAAGGCACATGCCGTTGACACGTGTACAACTAAAAAATTAGCACATTATTCTGTTATGTATATAGTATATTATGTTTGGTTACTGCTCTCAAGCACATTATTCTGTTATGTATATAGTATATTATGTTTGGTTACTGCTCTCATAAGTAGAGCTCCAGAGCCGTGATTCGGGAAAATTATAGTCCAGTTACCGAGATCACTGATTAGTCTACTGCTCTGACAAGCACTGGTGGTCTACAGGAACAGATTGATGATGTACTTATAACTACAACCACCATGTCAAAGGTGTTCCACTAGTGGTCTACAGGAACATACTGACGATGTACTTATAACTACAACCATGTCAAAGGTGTTCCACAAGTGGTCTACAGGAACAGATTGATGATGTACTTATAACTACAACCGTGTCAAAGGTGTTCCACTGGTGGTCTATAGGAACAGATTGATGATGTAGTTATAACTACAACCACCACCTCAAAGGTGTTCCACTGGTGGTCTACAGGAACAGATTGATGATGTACTTATAACTACAACTACCATGTCAAAGGTGTTCCACTGGTGGTCTACAGGAACAGATTGATGATGTACTTATAACTACAACCACCATGTCAAAGGTGTTCCACTGGTGGTCTACAGGAGCAGAGTGATGATGTAGTTATAACTACAATCACCACCTCAAAAGTGTTCCACTGGTGGTCTACAGGAGCAGAGTGATGATGTACTTATAACTACATTCTGAGACAGGATTCAATGGACTTATTTCAATGATCGGAGTACATTCTGAGACAGGATTCAATGGACTTATTTCAATGATCAGAGTACATTCTGAGGCAGGATTTAATGGACTTATTTCAATGATCAGAGTACATTCTGAGACAGGATTTAATGGACTTATTTCAATGATCGGAGTACATTCTGAGACAGGATTCAATGGACTTATTTCAATGATCAGAGTACATTCTGAGACAGGATTCAATGGACTTATTTCAATGATCAGAGTACATTCTGAGACAGGATTCAATGGACTTATTTCAATGATCAGAGTACATTCTGAGACAGGATTTAATGGACTTATTTCAATGATCGGAGTACATTCTGAGACAGGATTCAATGGACTTATTTCAGTGATCAGAGTACATTCCGAGACAGGATTCAATGGACTTATTTCAATGATCAGAGTACATTCTGAGACAGGATTTAATGGACTTATTTCAATGATCAGAGTACAACTTTCTACCTCTGTAACAAATATACTTTAACAATTATTAAACAATAAAAAAATCAATTAGTGATAATTAATAGCAGAGGTTGCTGAGAATATTCTCATTGCTAACAGAAAATGATTAGAGGGTGATATAGTTAAAATTATCCCCCCGATTAGCTTACCTGTATGATACAGAGAAGAATCCAGTCCAGTAAAAACCACACTAGAACATGAACTAAGTACAAAACAAAAAAATCCCAACTGAAGAGGAAGTTAGCTGACCATGCAACAAAGATTCCCAGAAAAAAACATTCGGAAAGCGGTTCAAAAAAGATTGTGTGAGGCACCATGGCAAACCGAAGCTTTCCCCATCTACAGAAAAAAACAACAACTTTAAAACACTGTCACAAACTCAAGACTAATTAACTTGTTATAATCAAAACTTTCAACGTCTACATAAAACACACTTTAAAACATGTCACAAACTCAAGACTAATTAACTTGTTATAATCAAAACTTTCAACGTCTACATAAAACACACTTTAAAACAGTGGCACAAACTCAAGACTAATTAACTTGTTATAACCAAAACTTCCAACGTCTACATAAAACACACTTTAAAACAGTGGCACCAAGTTAATTAGTCTTGAGTTTGTTTTGGTTATAACAAGTTAATTAGTCTTGAGTTTGTGCCACTGTTTTAAAGTGTGTTTTGTGTAGACGTTGAAAGTTTTGGTTATAACAAGTTAATTAGTCTTGAGTTTGTGCCAGTGTTTTAAAGTGTGTTTTATGTAGACATTGAAAGTTTTGGCTATAATTTCAACGTCTACATAAAACACACTTTAAAACAGTGGCACAAACTCAAGACTAATTAACTTGTTATAACCAAAACTTTCAACGTCTACATAAAACACACTTTAAAACACTGGCACAAACTTAAAAGAATTTTTGTAGAAAAAACTTTCTACATCTACAAGATAATTGTTATAATTCATCTCAATCGAAGGATAACTGATTTAACCAAACATACATGAGGTAGTAACAACAACATGCTCTGCCATCAAGGTTTTCTATTTCTTTGAAATTATTTATAATTTCTTGTAACTGTATTTTGAGAGAATAACATTCATGCTTTGCAAAAAGTAACTTAGAACTAAGTATACATTAAGTAGGCTTAAACTGAAAACATATTTACACTATGTCACATACTAATACAAATAGAGCATGTTTAAATCACTTTCAAAAACGTCTTCCCAGTAATCATGATCACATAATCAATTTGCAGTAGTTTTTCGTGATAATAGTGAAATTTTTAGGTGTCACTTACCTCGTAACTCGATTCCTAAACCCAGCAATATCACAGTGTCCTGAATTTTGCCATGCGGGTTGAGAACTAATTCTTAATTTCCAGCCTCTGCGTATAAACATTAATAATCAGAATGGGTTTTAAGTTTACTACACTGAGGATATATTTCCAATAGATACTTGCCTCCACTCACCAAATAGCTATTCTCAACTAGCACTGCAAATTTTCAATGCATGTCACTAGCCTTCCACCGCCTGTTTCTGCATATCCATATGCAAATGATCATGCAGCAGCTTTCCACCAATAGGAATGCGACACCACTCATATTGCAACGAGCACCCTCTTCGCATCTGTACTTGTTAATCGCTTCGTGATTGGTCAGAAGACCTACGCCATATAACATCGGAAGTGGGGAGGCTGGGTGGGAAATGTGAGAGGAGGTATCTATCAGAAATACATTTGCAGTATTGGAAAATGCTAATTTACGATACGATATCTTACCTCTTCTCACGAAATAGCTAGAATCCCACATTGAAAAAATATATATATGTATCCTCTTTAGGAAGCATCAAAACAGAGACAAAGAGAAAACACCACACCTCAGCGGGAGACCACACCCATCTGATCCTCGTATACTCTTCACTCTTTTATAATAGTGTTGCAAACATAAAAGGTAGAAAAACCTTTGAAAATTTTAACCGATGGAGGGCAGTGCTAGTCGACAAAAGCTATATTTTTTTTAGAGGAGGCAAGATATCGTAACAGAATTATCTTTTGTTCTGTTTTTTTTCACTCGTGAAAATAAATTCGGAAAACAGCTCCCAACTTCAGTTCAATAGCATAGTTAACACAGCCATCTTACAACAACTGTACACATAGTTAACACAGCCATCTTACAACAACTGTACACATAGTTAACACAGCCATCTTACAACAACTGTACAGATAGTTAACACAGCCATCTTACTACAACTGTACACATAGTTAACATAGCCATCTTACTACAACTGTACACATAGTTAACACAGCCATCTTACTACAACTGTACACATAGTTAACACAGCCATCTTACTACAACTGTACACACAGTTCTAGATTAAAAGCTGCATAAATATAACATAATCAAAATTATTTGTTTGTTGTTAAGCGCAGAGTTACTCAATGGGTTAACTGTGCTGAACCCACTACAAGTATTGAAACCCTGTTTTCAGCAGTGTGAGCCTGCAGACTTACTGCTGGGAAACTGGGGGCTAAAGAAAATTATCATTTCTAGCATCTTACATTTATTGAGTTAAGAAATTTCTATCAATGCATATCTAAAAAAAATACAGCTTTTTATAGAAAAATATTAATGGAACAGTAAAATCCAATATTAGTATATACAATTTAATTTTTTCAAACTGTCTCAAACACTTTTTAGCAGCAACAACACACTTATATAAACATTCCTCCTTACAGAAACTGGAAACAATTATTGTCGTGAGGCCACGTTTGATTAGAATGATATTTTCACAAAACAAGTTGTACATTATTCTGTAACATGTAAACAAACAAACAATTTGTAATTAAATACATCTAATACTATAAAACACAGCGTGTATCTATCTGTAGGTCACACAATGATGTCATCGCAACTTAGTATGTAATTTAAGTAGTTTGACTTCCTGTCAATTAGAAGCAAGTGGTCTATGACTGATCGAAAATTTAAGATATGTTTGGACTAAAATGTACAACAAATTGCACCTTTTTCGCAATTTAAAAATGTATCTTTGTTAAATCGTCGAGTTACGCCAGAAAGGATGTAAATATACTTGAGTAGACATTTTATACAACATATTAAAACCTTATCAAACTTTTTAGAAAGATCTAACGTTAGGTTGTACAATACTATTAGAAGATTATTTATTGATAGTATTAAGTGCAGTAAGGTTTAGCCCTACCTGAACTAGAGCAAAAAGTTACAGTGTTAATTTATCTCTTTATCAAATATAGGCCATACTTAATAAAGATTTAACTAATGTTAGGACTAAGACAGGTGAATTTACAGATTTCAGTGTCTGAGATTAGAATTCTTTTGTATTGCTCTAGAAATCCTGTATTTAAAGAAGTAATATTGCAGTAATGATATCAAATTGGCTCCAAACATTGTGCGGGTTTCTGCTAGTCTTTAAATAGAACACAGAAAATTATCTGTAAGATATTATTTAGACATTTTATTAAAAAAAAAAGAATGAGTTAGCAATTCACCTTTTAAGTTTACTACTTCTCACAACTGCTTTTAAAGTTTTGGTTTTCTCAACCTACCTGTCAGTAAACGATTTAGCAAAAAAGAAATCTTCTGCTAGGTATTGAGCAAAAGCTTTGATTCCTCCTACTTCATCAAGTGGCTTTTTTCGCATTAATGCAGACATCCCCGTAGGGCAGTTGATTCTAAAGAAGTCAGCTGACAAGTAAATACGGGCATGAGCTGTCCCAAAATATACCTATAAGTGGATTGGAACAAACCCCCAAATTTAAAAATACACTGTAAGAGAATCATAAGACTAACAAATAGCTTAGAACAGAACCTCAAGTTTAAAAATACACTGTAAGAGAATCATAAGATTAACAAATACCTTGGGACAGAACCTCAAGTTTAAAAATACACTGTAAGAGAATCATAAGACTAACAAATAGCTTAGAACAGAACCTCAAGTTTAAAAATACACTGTAAGAGAATCATAAGACTAACAAATAGCTTAGAACAGAACCTCAAGTTTAAAAATACACTGTAAGAGAATCATAAGATTAACAAATACCTTGGGACAGAACCTCAAGTTTAAAAATACATTGTAACACAATCAGAAGTTTATAATAAATTGGAACAGAACCTCAAGTTTAAAAATACATTGTAACTGATCAGAAGTTTATAATAAATTGGAACAGAACCTCAAGTTTAAAAATACATTGTAACACGATCAGAAGTTTATAATAAATTGGAACAGAACCTCAAGTTTAAAAATACATTGTAACGGGATCAGAAGTTTATAATAAATTGGAACAGAACCTCAAGTTTAAAAATACATTGTAACAGGATCAGAAGTTTAATAAGAAAATGTTAACAATGCCAGTTTTTAACCATACAGTGACTGTCTAAGTTGACATATAGAAACAACATATACTACAGTTTAACATAAAAAACACAAATCATTGAGAACTTAGGCTTGTCAACAACTACACTACAGTAAAAGCACTGACTGTTACACAAAACCCCCAAATCATCGAGAACTTAGGCTTGTCAACAACTACACTACAGTAAAAGCACTGACTGTTACACAAAACCCCAAATCGTCGAGAACTTAGGCTTGTCAACAACTGCACTACAGTAAAAGCACTGACTGTTACACAAAACCCCAAATCGTCGAGAACTTAGGCTTGTCAACAACTGCACTACAGTAAAA
>NW_013673149.1:20248-31763 GCF_000517525.1 Limulus polyphemus | reverse complement strand
ACATTTTGGTATGAAATAGAACTACGTGAAAAACAAAAAACAAACATGTCGTCGTTATCTGCCACCCCTTCTATATGTTTTAACTACATTTTGGTATGAAATAGAACTACGTGAAAAACAAAAAAACAAACATGTCGTCGTTATCTGCTCCCTTCTATATGTTTTCACTACATATTGGTATGAAATAGAACTACGTGAAAAACAAAAAAAACAAACATGTCGTCGTTATCTGCTCCCTTCTATATGTTTTCACTACATTTTGGTATGAAATAGAACTACGTTCGGTAATACTGAAATGAAGTAACAATTATTTTTTGTGTTATGTAGCTATTTGAAACATTAACTATGTTTATGACCTAATAGCTGTGTGTATCGTACAGCTTTTAAAAAACTGTTTGTAGGTCAGAATATCGACCAGAAAGCGTGCGTGTGTATATACATCTTTAGCAAGCGAGTTGGCCCAAACTTACATATAACGACCTTCACCGTAATGTTGAATTGATTGAAGATGTAGTAGTATGGAAAAAAAAAAACATTTTTGGCCTGGAAAGGGAATGTATTTTGATTAACATTTACTTAACTACACACACGTATGTATTATAGTTTGTAGAAATGATTTTATGATCAAGTTTCGATCACATTCACCGGTGCTTTTAACGTAGAACGAACGTTTAGTCTTTTTAAAAGTGTTCGATCTGAATATTTCGTGGTGTAATGAACGCAAACTTAATCAACTTGATATAGTTTTCTGGACTTGAAAAACTACGATTGAGATACGTACATTATCAGGGCGCGAAAATAATGTTTTCTCTCTACCAAATGCTCCTAAAAATTTAAAAGGGTGTGGTGCCTGATTTGCACGAAAAATATCGTGGCGACCGTCTCACGGTAGATTACTGATAACACGGCAGTGCCAGTTTGAAGTGTATTCTAAGTACGAGTTATGATTTCATGTTTTTGTACCGTGAATTTATAATACAAGATCTAGGTCATTTGACTAATTTCTAATTTGCTAAACAACATAGCGTAATATATAGAGGCAACATGGGATCTGTTGGTCAATCTAGACTGTCCCATCCACTACCCTAAACCAAAACTATTAAAAATCACATTAAGAACCTCAAAGCCCCAACCCGTATCATTTATATAGTTATCAAGCTTTTTCTTAAACTCTTAAATTTAATGTGTCCACAACATCCAAAGGTCAACTATTCTGTTGGAAAACATCTGTTACTCCTGCTGGCATATTAGTATAACTTGCTTTATATTGTAGCTAGGCCTATAATGAGACTAATTGGTAAAAACAACGTAGTTGTCCTAATATCAGTCAGAGGGCCTAGATATCAGGACCGTTTATCCAATGGGCAAAAGTGGCAGTTGTGAGAGTAATGGTAAATAAAATCTGAAGTGTGTAAGAAACTAATAATAATAGACCAGTTTTAATATAATTTTCCTTCTTAATTTCTTTATGAATAGTAAACATATTTTATCATATTGTATAGTATATTTCTAAAAGCAAGGAAATCCACAAGTGCAAGACTCGGGACATTGACTGAGATTTGAAAGTTGCAGATGTAAACTATATAATGTTCAGTATCATTGCTACTGCAGAAGATGGGCTTCAAGTAGTTTATTTGGGCCTAGATCTGTATGAATCACGTGTCATATGTAGTCTAGATCTAATATTTATGATCGCAACTATTTAGATACATATCAGGATCTACTTACATCTAGGCCAAACCACCAAGTTCTATATTTCACTAATTACCATGTGTAGGAAAAACCTCAGGCAAAAGGGGAGACTGAAAACAAAAAGTAATGGTGGACGTTTTTTGTGAATGTTCATGGGAGACTGAAAACAAAAAGTAATGGTGGACGTTTTTTGTGAATGTTCATAGGAGACTGAAAACAAAGTAATGGTTGACGTTTTTTGTGAATGTTCATGGGAGACTGAAAACAAAAAGTAATGGTGGACGTTTTTTGTGAATGTTCATAAGAGACTGAAAACAAAAAGTGATAGTGGGCGTTTTTTGTGAATGTTCATGGGAGACTGAAAACAGAAAGTAATGGTGGACGTTTTTTCTGAATGTTCATGGGAGACTGAAAATAGAAAGTAATGATGGACGTTTTTTGTGAATGTTTATAGGAGACTGAAAACAAAGTAATGGTGGACGTTTTTTGTGAATGTTCATAGGAGACTGAAAACAAAGTAATGGTGGAAGGTTTTTGTGAATGTTCATGGGAGACTGAAAACAAAAGTAATGGTGGACGTTTTTTGTGAATGTTCATGGGAGACTGAAAACAAAAGTAATGGTGGACGTTTTTTGTGAATGTTCATGGGAGACTGAAAACAAAGTAATGGTGGACAGTTTTTGTGAATGTTCATGGGAGACTGAAAACAAAAAGTAATGGTGGACGTTTTTTGTGAATGTTCATGGGAGACTGAAAACAAAAAGTGATAATGGACGTTTTTTGTGAATGTTCATAGGAGACTGAAAACAAAAAGTAATGGTGGACGTTTTTTGTGAATGTTCATGGGAGACTGAAAACACAGTAATGGTGGACGTTTTTTGTGAATGTTCATAAGAGACTGAAAACAAAAAATAATGGTGGACGTTTTTTGTGAATGTTCATAGGAGACTGAAAACAAACTGAACAACTATGAATTAATTGAATATGATAATGGGAAACCATATCTGTCTACATGGGTAGTTAAAATAATCAAATAGAGCAATTATTTATTTTATCAGTTAATGTTTACCCTGCCCCAGTGTTCAGTGAGGACTTCACCTGCCTGATTCACTTTTTGATTCAAGTTGATAAAGAGATGACTAACTCTTGCACCATTATAACTATTACATGCCAGTTTATAATTAGCCACAACTAACAGAGAATGTCTTTATAACAAGTTGTGAATAGTGAAGTTATCTTGGTTTGTTATATCTAGATAACTTAATAATTAGTTGATTCTTATTAACTTAATAATGATTAGTTGATT
Organism: Limulus polyphemus; assembly: GCF_000517525.1. Lineage (NCBI taxonomy): Eukaryota > Metazoa > Arthropoda > Merostomata > Xiphosura > Limulidae > Limulus > Limulus polyphemus. The sequence goes on along the minus strand of NW_013673149.1, from coordinate 28,765 downwards.
CTTATTAACTTAATAATAAATTGTTGATTCTAGTTAACTTAATAATAAATTGTTGATTCTAGTTAACTTAATAATAAATACTTGATTCTAGTTAACTTAATAATAAATTGTTGATTTTAATTAACTTAATAATTAGTGGATTCTAGTTAACCTAATAATAAATTGTTGATTCCTAGAATCAACAATTTATTAATAGGTTAACTAGAATCCACTAATTATTAAGTTAATTAAAATCAACAATTTATTATTAAGTTAACTAGAATCAACAATTTATTATTAAGTTAACTAGAATCAAGTATTTATTATTAAGTTATCTTCGACCCACATTTTCAACGTTACATTATCTTCAACATTGAAAAAAGATTCACGTGTTCACTGCCACACTATTTTATATTAAGCAATTATTTTAATGATCTAGTCAGTTATTACAGATTTTCAGTCAACATATCAGTGGTAATAACTAGCAACTTGAGAGCTACACGGACAACATTAATTCAACTGGAACCAGAACTTATTTCAAACATAATTAACATGAAAATATTCCTACAACAATAATACTGTTCAACACTCTATTTATAATCTTCCTAATATTATTATCTCAAACACATGACAATATAACAGTTTATTTATAGATAATTAGCAGCCTGATAATATGAGGCCATCTACCCTAGTTGTACAGTGATAAAGGAGATTAGACAGTAAAATTCAGGAGTATATCACGTCTGTTCACTTTCTTAGAACTCACGTACACAAATATGCATTATTAGAATACTCCATGTGTTTTTAAAAGCAGAGATTGGGTGATTGTACGAGCTCTTGAAACACATGTAATCCTATAATTAGTATACACGACAACAGGAAAGAGCAAGGGTCACTGTGACTTTCAAAGGGGCAGGATAGTAGACGTGTATTTATCATGATCATCGTAACTAAAGACCCTTTCTTTGGCTGGCTGTTCAACGCCTTTGTCAGAGTCTAGTACTTGCAGTAGTACCCACCAGTAATTGAAACTGAAGCAACCAACAGCTGATGGCTGTTGATGGTAATACAGTTGGATGGCTTATACTCAAAACACAAAGTATTGATAATAAATGATACAATCTTATGTACCTAGCTTTACCCTTTCCCATATTAATAGTAGACTTAAAAAAAAGGGTAAACTTCACAAGGCATTTGACCCTAACTTTGTTATTCTGACAAATCAACTTCTTGGAGTTGGTGTAATGGTACGGGGAACGTAGAGTTGGTGTAGAGGTACGGGGAATGTAGAGTTGGTGTAGTGGTATGGGGAACGTAGAGTTGGTGTAGTGGTATGGGGAATACAGAGTTGGTGTAGTGGTATGGAGAATACAGAGTTGGTGTAATGGCATGGGGAATACAGAGTTGGTGTAGTGGTATGGGGAACATAGATTTGGTGTAGTGGTATGGGGAATACAGAGTTGGTGTAGTGGTACAGGGAATACAGAGTTGGTGTAATGGTACGGGGAATACAGAGTTGGCGTAGTGGTACAGGGAACGTAGAGTTGGTGTAGTGGTACGGGAAATACAGAGTTGGCGTAGTGGTACAGGGAACGTAGAGTTGGTGTAGTGGTACGGGGAATACAGAGTTGATGTGGTATGGGGAATACAGAGTTGGTGTAGTGGTACGGGGAATACAGAGTTGGTGTAGTGGTACGGGGAATACAGAGTTGGTGTAGTGGTACGGGGAATACAGAGTTGGTGTAATGGCACAGGGAACACAAAGTTGGTGTAGTGGCACGGGGAACACAGAGTTGATGTAATAGCACGGGGAACATTCTTATGATAAAGGGTTGAGTCTTTTAATTCTCTTAGATGTGTAAATAAGATCCAATGTTTACCTGAACATTCTTATGATAAAGGGTTGAGTCTTTTAATTCTCTTAGATGTGTAAATACGATCCAAAGTTTACCTGAACATTGTTATCAACTGTGTCAACAGTTCACCATGACATGGTTTGAAGAACAAGATAAAGACTAGACTATAATGTTAACAAAATCACCAAATCTCAAATTAACTGATCATCCCTCAGATTAATTAACCATCATAATGCTGTGCCATCATCAAGCTACCTTCTTTGAAGAACTGGGCTACAGTTAAAGAAAACACTCCAGCCCATGTTGAGTGAGTCCATGTCCTGACTAATATTGAAGTCCAATCTAACATTAAGCTCCTAATAAAGTGGGAACTCTACAAGTTTCTGTGAGAAATGTCAAGTACTATATATTAGTTACCTGAGGATAATTCAGAGTAAAGAAAGTTTCCAGATTAACAAACAAATTTGGGTCGACTCCCACCAAAGGTTTGATAATTGACACTCCTGGAAGTGGTTCTTCTGGTTGTGTCATTTGTACTTTCTGATGAAGTTTCAGTTTACTAAAAAAAAAAATTAACTTCATATGAAATACAACCACATTAACATCATTTTTAATCAAAATTCATGGAATAGCCTACTGAAAGCTTTTGACATTTAGGACTTGCTTCACAAATTCACACAAAAAGAAAGTTCAGTTGTCATTAATATTAAAGGTTAACACCAAGAATGAACTGAAAATAACGGTTTAAAAAAAAGTTGAGTTACATTTACATCATCAGCTTTTAATGAACTATCGAAGTGTAGCTTTAGCAATGTTAAAGGTACAAACAAAATAGTGGACACCAGAATGATTAATTTATCCAATAAACTGAGATCCTTGTATTTAACAACAGACTTTCAAAGAAAAAATACAGTAATATCTTTCACAAAGAATAAGTAATACTTTAAATTACTAGACAACTATTATATATATATATATATATATATATATATATTAAAAAAATTAGCAGCAAAAGGAAATAGTTTATACTTGAAATTTATACCATTAGTTTTTCCAAGACAAATAATCAAAATGACAACCAATAAAAAGAACCACTGAAAGATAGAATATAGAATAAATATATTTAAGCTGGGTTACTGTAAACTATAGCCACTTAATTAGCACAAACTTTCTCGGTGCTATGAATAACATCTGACACTACATGCAAAGTCTTACTGTCTGACTAAAACTTGGGAACTGTAACCTGGCAAAAGGTGTTTCTTCAAAATATGATGGTATTAAAACAATCTTAATAAATGCTTATACAAAACATTCTAATGTTAAAATACCTTAAATTATTACAATAATATTCCTCAATCAGGATAAGAAATAATTTACTTTTGTATTAATTGTTTTTAAAGTTAAGATTAAAGTTTCTTTTTTCAAATAGCCAATAACAGTGCTTAGATAAAAGTTATAAAGAAATAATAATGTTTCAGAAGTCTTAAACCGAGTAACATATATCTGACAGGTTTTATGCTAGTAATTCCAAACCACAAAAATCAATTAAATTTAAGTTTAAAGAATGACTTTAGATGATCGAAACCAGTTATACATGTATGAACACATGGATGCTACATTGTTTCAACACCAACTGGAATGTTTCTTAAACAGAGATTTACAGTAATTATTCCTGAAAACTTAATGATATTTCTAGAAATGTCCAGAAGAATATTACCAACATTTACATACTTAATATGAAAATTATCTGGAATGATAGTCTAAATGTTTACACAGTAAAAAGGTCTGTTCTTCAAATTTAAAGCTCCTTTTATCTCTGTAGAAATTCAGAGTTTGGTTTTATGATATATATACATATACATTTCAACAAGCTTTCTGTAAATTATGTTCTTCTTTACACACTAGTCAACTGTTCCACCTTTAGTTACACACAAGAAGGTAAAAGTGTTAGGAGGTTGTTACCAGCTAAGCGATTTTTATCTAAACCTGTTTTTCAGTGTTCATTACGTAAATAATTAAAAAATAATGCAACTGTTGAGAGTTTATAGTCCAAATCCCTTTCTTTCTTTTTAAAACTAGCAAAAGTTAATTCTGTTTTACAAAATTATCAAAAACAATTTATTAATAAGTTAACTAGAATCAACAATTTATTATTAGGTTAATTAGAATCAACAATTTATTATTAAGTTAATTAGAATCAACAATTTATTATTAAGTTAACTTGGATCAACAATTTATTATTAAGTTAACTAGAATCAACAATTTATTATTAAGTTAACTAGAATCAACAATTTATTATTAAGTTAACTTTTCACTGTTAAATATGCTGGGACTTTGAATATTTAGTTTTTTCTCAGTATAAAACACAATATGATGTTGACTGTTACACAAAACCAAAAATCGTCAAGATCTTCTAATTTCAGAAACAACCGTTTATAATTTTATTTTATACAAAAATATTCTCCATGTGCTTACCAATTACATATTACTACAAAAATGAATTGTATACAAGAAAAGCTATGAGAACAATGATATTTTAAAACTGTTGTTTTTAATGTCAAATCTTTATTAAAACATTCTTGAGAATAACAAACACGTAGGATCAAAAAATGTTTGGAACATCAAATTTAAAAAAACTGATAGCCTGCACCTTCAACAAGAGGACCTACCCTCTTTACCCCCAAAGAAGAAAGGTCAACCTGTCAAAAGTTCTAGGACTTCGTTACGTTTCTTTAAAACGTTCATGATGGTGTAATGCAACATTAGGCCTAACCTTTTCTAATATGGCAGGGAAACCTTTACCATCGCACGTGAAAGGCATCTGGTGGACCAATCCTGTGTCTTCTTTCATGGAGAAAACCATGTCCAAAAGTGTGTCTTCTTTCACTGAAAGGCCACCAGAAGTTAAATGGATCTAGTTTCTTTGAAACATGTGACAGTACATTCACTAAATTATGAAAAGTTCAAATTATTTACCCCTAAAAAATTTAATTATTTCATCATTTAATATTTCACCTGTTAAATCAAGTACCCATATAACAGATTGTTTTAACCAAATATTTAATTATTGTAAAACGTCTAAAACTATGACCTCGGCTTGACCCATGCTTTCAGCTCAAGAAATATGTTATGTAGAGGTCAGAAAATTTATTATTCTCAATCACAAGTTTTAATGCACACGGACAAATAAAACTAAGCCAAGGAATTTAATACAACTGTAATTGTATTTCATAGATGAACATTCAGACTTTATTTCCAGAAAATACAAACACAGAATTGTTATCCAACTTCAGTGCACATATTTTCCTATCTCCAGTCCCACCATATTTACTGTTGGAAATAATACAAGTTATCTTCCAGTATTAACTTCAATCCTTGATGTTCTATTACTTTCAAACTTAAGTCCTGGATTCAGATTTAGAATATCAATAACTTGTTTCTCTTGCTTGTTAACAGCTGAATAACATCCCAAGAAGACAATCCTAAACTTTTCCAATAATCATTTTGATAACTTGACAATTATTATCTTTTGTCTTGTATTAAAACATTTTTGTATAAACTGTTAAATGCATATTTAGATTCAGCTCTGTGTGTAAGTTGTGAACTTGGTTTTGTTAACATCTACACAGTATTACACTCTTGTCTGTTTAGAGAAACATGAAACATCTACACAGTATTACACTCTTGTCTGTTTAGAGAAACATGAAACATCTACACGGTAGTACACTTTTGTCTGTTTAGAGAAACATTTACACAGTAGTACACTCTTGTCTGTTTAGAGAAACATTTACACAGTAGTACACTCTTGTCTGTTTACAGAAACATTTACACAGTATTACACTCTTGTCTGTTTAGAGAAACATCTACACAGTAGTACACTCTTGTCTGTTTACAGAAACATTTACACAGTAGTACACTCTTGTCTGTTTAGAGAAACATCTACACAGTAGTACACTCTTGTCTGTTTAGAGAAACATCTACACAGTAGTACACTCTTGTCTGTTTAGAGAAACATCTACACAGTAGCACACTCTTGTCTGTTTAGAGAAACATCTACACAGTAGTACACTCTTGTCTGTTTAGAGAAACATCTACACAGTAGTACACTCTTGTCTGTTTAGAGAAACATCTACACAGTAGTACACTCTTGTCTGTTTAGAGAAACATCTACACATGCCTAACCCTGTTGGTTATGTGAAGAAATTCGAAGAGAAGTGAGACAGTAGCCATTTACTAAGATTAAACCAATAAAATATGAGAGAAAATCCTTAAGAAAATGTAGAATAATCGACACCTAAAAACAAAGGTCACAATCTCTGAGAAACTCTGTATTTAAAGAAGAGAATTGCACCCACATCAGAGACTGGTGCCACTTGCATGTTCACAAAAGTCCTGAAAAAGAGAGCAACTAATTCTAAAAGGTGTTAAACAAATCAAAGTAAAATGGGGGTGAGCTCATAAGTACCATCAAGAGAGCAACTAATTCTAAAAGGTGTTAAACAAATCAAAGTAAAATGGGGGTGAGCTCATAAGTACCATCTAAAAGTAGCTAGATATTCTTAGATAAAAACCTGCTAATATCCAATTAGAGAGTAAACTCGCCAAAACAGGTGGGAAAAAAAAGCAAACTTAACTAGTTGAAAGAAATCAATGGCTGCTGATTAATGTAACAAGCACTGTCATGGTTAACATGCAGTAGACGACTGAAGAAGTGGTTACAGGAACGTAAGGAGGGAAAAACTGAAGTATTCATACAGGCTAGTCAGAATCAGGTAACACTTGTACTGATCTGACACTAAAATCTCAATGTAGGTAGATTTCATTTTAAAATTAACTCTTCCTAATGGAGATATTACAAAAACACCAGTAGCTCCAACATTTTACAAAAACTCAAGATACTCACTACAGTATAAAAAATTCTGTCAATGTAGCATTCAGGCTTTTATAAACAGCGTTCTGAATACGGAAATAACCTCAAGAAAAAAACCCATTAAAGTGTGGCTGTGATATACAAAATAAGATTTATTAAAATACAAAAAGAAATGTCACAAAACGTTCAGTCGTGTTCTATCGTTGTTCATGGATTCGTAAGTATAGTTTCTGGTTAACTTAAAGACGAAACACATTCTACATAGACACTTGTAGTTAATGATAGAACATGAAACGGATACTCACTTCTGATGCCACTATCAGAGACTAGAAACAAGTCGTATTTAGCAGCTTCGTAACCGAGCTGCATGTTGTTTATCTTTGGATTAACTCCTACTTTCATTCCCCCTAGACAAATAAGAACAAAAAGATAACCAAAACTAGATTTAATAATTAATCTACAAGACATTAATGTTATTCACGCACACAAATCTTTCCCCAATATTAATTTTTTATATGTTTTAACAACTTAAAACAATGTAAAACAATTATACCAGTATTTTGAAAGACTTGTACTGCATACTATTAAATGTAACAAAAATGAAGACTGGTTCCAACCACTGGAAGTTATTAATTAGCAGTTCATGCAATTCCTAGTGTGTTGTATACACTAAAACAACAAATCACGAATGATTTAGAATGCCACCTTCAATGAAACATGGCCATGATCTTGACCACTAGTAAAGAAACACAGTCCAAGAAATCATGAAGGATCTGGGATGCCACAGTATGGATGTTGTAGACTTAAGCTAAAGCTAATTTATCAATAACTGATTAAGTTAAAATAACTAATCAAAATTATGATTAAATCAATTAATTCATGAAAAATAAGCAACCAATCAAAACTAATGTTTCTAATCATTACTGTTTTCAATTATTCGAACTATCTATGTAACTAAAACATCACTATTATGATTTCTCAATATTTTCTGTTAATTTTGATTATTTCATGTGAGAATAATCAATTAGATGAATATAATTAACTAATGAACCTAATGATTAATCAATTAGTAAATTCCAATAATCACTCAGCTTTGTGCCTCATGTTAAAATCTGTGAATTTAAACTTATGAAAGCGTGTTAACAACACACACACACATGGATATAGATTACTAACCGACTCATCCAGAAACAAGAGTAGTGCATGTTAATAAATAAAGCATCAGTCATTGGATAATCAAACTAATATCAGCCAATGTTCCATTCTGTTAATTATAAAAACAACAGTGTATCTAACAAATGGTTGTTAAACAAAGGTACATAATTTACTAAAATTGTCTACTTAGAATCGTATATACCTGAACGTTCTTTATGGCTAACATATAAGTATTTTTATATGAAATTAAAACAAACACGCAGGGGATCTTACCTATGAATACTTTGGCATCAACGTTTGGATACTTTTCCATGAGACGATTAACAAGCATAATGGAGGGATCACTCTCGTCATTAATACAAAACAAAATTTCATACTGGAAATAAATAAAACTTCTTAAACTCTTGAAAAAACAAAACACATTTTTTGTGTCACATGGTCTTATACTGACACATATTTGTGCTGTACTATATATTATATTGAAATAAAAAGTCCCACATTTTCAACATCATATTGTGTTTTATACTGAGAAAAAACAATATTCAAACTCCCAGCATGTTTAACAGTGAAAACAACCCACAAGACACATATTTGTGCTGTACTATATATTATATTTAAAAAAAAAGTCCCACATTTACAGTGCTTTTACTGTAGTGT
>NW_013673149.1:17606-19248 GCF_000517525.1 Limulus polyphemus | reverse complement strand
CGATTTATTGCAGTAGAGTTATTGTTGCCTGTTCCAGATAACGTAAATTATTCACAATCTTTATATACACATTCTCCAGTTATTGTTGCCTGTTCCAGATAACGTAAATTATTCACAATCTTTATATACACATCCTCCAGTTATTGTTGCCTGTTCCAGATAACGTAAATTATTCACAATCTTTATATACACATCCTCCAGTTATTGTTGCCTGTTCCAGATAAAATGGCGGGTTTTTGGTATTCCTTCGTATACATCTTTTAAAATTGGCCCATCAGTTTATCAGAAAACGTCTGAAAGTTATTACGAGTAATATTCTTTTAATAGTCTGTCAATTCCACTTTCAAAGTTAAGGTTGCGCATGCTCAACGACACCGCTAAAATTCGCAGGAAGGAACACGTTCCGTGCTATAAAAATATCTTCAAAGAAAAAACTAATTTTTCATTAAAATGCACGAATGAATTTAAAGGAAAATTACACTAACAACAAAATTTTCAACTTCATTCACAATTTACTATAATTTCATGTTTTCCAAATAAAATATTATATTTAAAAGTATTTTAACTTTAATAAAATTATTATATGGGAAATGCTGCTACACATTAAGCTCACTTCTAAAAGAACTCCATGGGTCGTCTTTATCTTTGAGTTTTATAACAACTTGAGGAATTAAAAGAAAAGTGTATATTTTCAATGTCTGATAAAAGTGTTAACATTTTACTTTTAAAGGTGAGTAGCATTATTTATTTTTATTTTCACCACATCCTATACACGTTACACCACCTCACACAGATTACACCATCCTACGAAAACGTTTGTTTGAAATCAAAGCCACATTGGGCTGTGTGTGTTCGGCACGGGATATCGAACCCCGAATTTTATCATCGTAAATATAACACCTTGCTTGTATGTTGTAGATACTTGTTTTTGTTACATAGCAGCGTGCTGTTTTCAGAACACTGCACGACAACAAGTTTCGTGTAACCCTAAAACGTTACCCTAATAAAGAAATCCGATCACATCTTCATCAGTGTGACACGGTCGACGTGTGGTAATTGTTAAATGTCGTGAGGAACAAACCTTAGTATTTTTACTCACTAATATATACCTAGCTCGTTGTTTTTAACAAATATTTTTGAATTATTAACACGTGTTTCTGGACATTTCGGTAACTTAAAGTTGTATTCAGGTTTGTTGAGTATGTAGATTAAGGTTTGATACTTTCGGAAAGTTTGAAGTTTTATTATACTTATCGAATGAAATGTTCTCGTGCTAACTTTACAACGATACGTCATTACTAACCCTAACGAAGGTGACTTCTACTGTTATAAATCGTGCTAACTTTACGGTGCACAGTACAACGATACGTCATTACTAACCCTAACGACGGTGACGTGGAGAATATGTATAGGAAGATTGTGAATAATTTACGTTATCTGGAACAGGCAACAATAACTGGAGGATATGTATAGGAAGACTGAATAATTTACGTTATCTGGAACAGGCAACAATAACTGGAGGATGTGTATATAAAGATTGTGAATAATTCACGTTATCTGGAACAGGCAACAATAACTGGAGGATATGTGTATAAATACTATATCCAACTCACACAAAAGAAATTGGAAAATCACAAACATA
>NW_013673149.1:15223-16756 GCF_000517525.1 Limulus polyphemus | reverse complement strand
GTCTCTAAAAGCATTGCTTTCTGCCACACATGTGAATTTTTGTTCCTGTATGTTTATTCTGTCAGTGTTCTCGTGCTAACTTTACGGTGCACAGTACAACGATACGTCATTATTAACCCTAACGAAGGTGACTTCTACTGCTATAAATCGCCTACTGTTATGTTTTAGTCTCTAAAAGCATTGCTTTCTGCCACACATGTGAATTTTTGTTCCTGTATGTTTAGTTAAACGAGGAGACTTGAACCGCTCTGACCTAGATATCGTCTCACATCTAAATAAAGCTACAGACTTTACAGTGAAACAATCCAGCTCCTTTACAAACAAAACATTCCAGCCTATTCCTAAACAGCTGAAAACAGTGGCTAAGAAAGATACCAGGTTTTATTGGAAAAACAAAATGTATATCAAAAAGAAAGTAGATAATATTAAATGCACCAAACTTTTAATGGAACTTTTACGTGTTTAGTTTGTTTGTTTTTTAATGGAACTTTTACGTGTTTAATTTGTTTTTTTTAATGGAACTTTTTACGTGTTTAGTTTGTTTTTTAATGGAACTTTTTACGTGTTTAGTTTGTTTGTTTTTTATGGAACTTTTACGTGTTTAGTTTGTTTGTTTTTTTATGGAACTTTTACGTGTTTAGTTTGTTTTTTTTAATGGAACTTTTACGTGTTTAGTTTGTTCGTTTTTTTAATGGAACTTTTACGTGTTTAGTTTTTTGTTTTTTTAAAGTGAAATCAATACTGGAGAATGTGAGGTAATAAAAAATTCAAACCTAGTATTTTAGGATATATAAATGGACCACATGGAGTACTGGATGTGAAATCGTTTAAAAAAAACTGAAAAGGTTTATTCGATCATTGCTGATAAATCTTAGATTTGGTACTTTCAACCTCATGCAGTACACAAGTTCAAAAACCCCTAGTGTTCAGATATAGCCACCAGAAGACAATTCAGTATCCCAACTACCGATGTGGTCACTCTCAACTGAATAGTTGGATTAACTGTTACTGTTATAATGCACCCACAGCTGAAGATGTGAATCAAACTTTGGACCTTCCAATCTAGCCCAGCATGCTAAACCACTAGGCCAAAAACTACGTAGTTATTATTAGAAATGAGTCTCGAAGACTTGCTGAAAAGAAGTTTGTTTCAGACAGCATACATCAGATTTTTAAACTATATAAGATCACCCTTGTCAGTTTTCCTGTTAACTTGAATTTATAAACATTTCTTTACTTCTTATGAAAAGTTAACTATGTTAATTATAGAAAAACACAAATTATTGTTAACTTTATGGATGTAGAAGCAGCTTCACATATAACAAATATTTTATCAACCTACATAACTTACAGTGTACTATAACTTACAACACAGTATCAGTGTAAACACAACCACCAATCTACATAACTTGCAGTGTACTACAACATACAACACAGTATCAGTGTAAACACAACCACTAATTTACATAACTTACATTGTACTACAACATACAACACAGTATTAGTGTAAACACAACCACCAGTCTACAAGAC
>NW_013673149.1:12449-14376 GCF_000517525.1 Limulus polyphemus | reverse complement strand
TTAAGGTTACCATATTTTGTAAACTAGGAATATAACATGTACATGTAGTCACCATAATATTACTGATATGGAACATTGTTCTCTATCAAGAACAGCATGAGTATCAGTGTGCATGTACTGGAACACCACACATCAAAGTAAATAAACAGACCCATTAACAATTGGAGTGATGGTTTTCTACTTAACATAATAAGCCAAGTGACAAAAAGATATTTGACCTAAAAAGATCTCTATGGATGGTGGAATAAACTAAAAATGTACATACAAAATATTCAAACTTAAAACCACATGTAAGCCTGTTGTACTCACAGTACGAAACTGTTGTTCACCAGGTGTAATATCAACTACAAGTAGTACAGTTTCTTACTCTGTAGACGTTTAACCCTTACCGTGACAACTGAACAAATATATTAAAATCAACACGCTAATATAACATGTGAACAACAATGAACCACTTTGTCCTTCAAGGCTATTCCTGCAAAAATTTAAACCCATCTGTAATTTCTCAGAAAATCTTAGATTCCCCTCACTTGTAGCTGTTAACATTTGATGAAAGCAAGCTTTCTTCAGTTGAATAGATCACAACTACAAATTAACACAGTCATATATATAGCTGATATAATACACTGATACATTAGCTGGGTACCTTTGCTGTTAGTGATATATTCATCTGTAATCCCAATGCTGATATAATACACTGATACATTAGCTGGGTACCTTTGCTGTTAGTGATATATTCATCCGTAATCCCAATGCTGATATAATACACTGATACATTAGCTGGGTACCTTTGCTGTTAGTGATATATTCATCTGTAATCCCAATCACACTTGGATCAAAGTTGTAATGTAGTTGTGTAAAATAATATTGACTTATTATTGTTACTACTAACACGTGATAGTAATTATTACATAATAATCTGTTTTTACTACTAACACATAACGTAATTATTACATAATAATCTGTTTTCACTACTAACATGTGATAGTAATTATTACATAATAATCTGTTTTTACTACTAATATGTAACAGTAGTTATTATATAATAATATGTTTTTACTTCTAACACGTGATAGTAATTATTACATAATAATCTGTTTTACTACTAACACATAACAGTAATTATTACATAATATGATAACCTTAGCCTTATCACTAATATTATGGTGACTACATGTACATGTTATATTCCTGGTTTACAAAATATGGTAACCTTAACCTTATCAGTAATATTATGGTGACAACATGTACATGTTATATTCCTGGTTTACCAAATATGGTAACCTTAGCCGTTGATTTCAAAGTACGTATAAGTGTACCAGGATGTTTTATTTTGTTTGATAAGTCTTGTAGACTGGTGGTTGTGTTTACACTGATACTGTGTTGTATGTTGTAGTACACTGTAAGTTATTTAGGTTGATGGTTGTGTTTACACTGATACTATGTTGTATGTTATAGTACACTGTAAGTTATGTAGGTTGGTGGTTGTGTTTACACTGATACTATGTTGTATGTTATAGTACAGTGTAAGCTATGTAGGTTGGTGGTTGTGTTTACACTGATACTTTGTTGTATGTTATAGTACAATGTAAGTTATGTAGGTTGATGGTTGTGTTTACACTGATACTATGTTGTATGTTATAGTACAGTGTAAGCTATGTAGGTTGGTGGTTGTGTTTACACTGATACTTTGTTGTATGTTATAGTACAATGTAAGTCTTGTAGACTGGTGGTTGTGTTTACACTAATACTGTGTTGTATGTTGTAGTACAATGTAAGTCTTGTAGACTGGTGGTTGTGTTTACACTAATACTGTGTTGTATGTTGTAGTACAATGTAAGTCTTGTAGACTGGTGGTTGTGTTTACACTAATACTGTGTTGTATGTTGTAGTACAATGTAAGTCTTGTAGACTGGTGGTTGTGTTT
>NW_013673149.1:3328-11991 GCF_000517525.1 Limulus polyphemus | reverse complement strand
TATTCCTGGTTTACCAAATATGGTAACCTTAGCCTTATCACTAATATTATGGTGACAACATGTACATGTTTTATTCCTGGTTTACCAAATATGGTAACCTTAACCATATCAGTAATATTATGGTGACAACATGTACATGTTTTATTCCTGGTTTACAAAATATGGTAACCTTAACCATATCAGTAATATTATGGTGACTACATGTACATGTTATATTCCTAGTTTACAAAATATGGTAACCTTATCATTATCACTAATATTATGGTGACAACATGTACATGTTATATTCCTAGTTTACAAAATATGGTAACGTTATCATTATCACTAATATTATGGTGACTACATGTACATGTTTTATTCCTGGTTTACAAAATATGGTAACCTTAACCATATCAGTAATATTATGGTGACTACATGTACATGTTATATTCCTAGTTTACAAAATATGGTAACCTTATCATTATCACTAATATTATGGTGATAACATGTACATATTTTATTCCTAGTTTACCAAATATGGTAACCTAATCAGTAATATTATGGTGACTACATGTACATATTCCTAGTTTACCAAATATGGTAACCTTATCAGTAATATTATGGTGACAACATGTACATGTCATATTTCTGGTTTACAAAATATGGTAACCTTAACCTTATCACTAATATTATGGTGACTACATGTACATGTTATATTTCTGGTTTACAAAATATGGTAACCTTAACCATATCACTAATATTATGGTGACAACATGTACATGTTTTATTCCTGGTGTACAAAATATGGTAACCTTAACCATATCAGTAATATTATGGTTATAACATGTACATGTTATATTCCTGGCTTTGTTTTACAAAATATGGTAACCCTAACCTTATCAATAATTGACAAGGAGGTGAACAAGACGTCAAAACTGGAAACACGGAGATCATAGTATCCTAGAAATAAATGACACAGTAACCAACAAACACTGGTCTTTCCGGGAATATTGATATGATACTTATGAATATAATTTTAGGACAACAAAGTACTAATTGGTTCATCTATGCCACACTGTCCACAAAACTAAACTTTAAAATGAAAATAAAGTACTCAAAGCCAGTTCTTATCATTCAAATATTTATCAAACTTTCCCTAAATCACCCTTAAATTAACTGCTTCCATTACATCTGAAGGAAACACATTCGAGAGGCCAACCACCCTATTAGAAAAATAAAACTGTCGTAGCTGCAAATAACTTCTACTCTGGAAAGTGTTAGTCCTACCATTAAATATATATGTGAAAAAAGATGGTACTACAACACTACCAATTAATCTTACACGCTTCAATTAGATTCCCTGAAAATTTCAGAGAACTTAACCTGGTCTCAACCTTTTCATCCCAGGTATCATTCTAGAGTCCTCTTCTGAACCTTCTACATACAAGTAGAGTCCCAAAATAAAGATCTATCTGTAAACAAACATTCTTTAAACTAAATGACTTTACTCAGTGGCTAATAATGGCTACTGGATATAAAAACTTACAACTACATCAATACTTTGAAGAAGAAGAATAAAACTCATAATAGACTAATAATCTATATAATTATTCCACACAATGCCTTACAACTGAACTCCAGACAATTTCTTCCAAAGTGTTTCAACCAGAGTGAAACTAGCCATGTAGAACATAGATAACAATGAAAACTTTAATGCTCTGAAAATAACCTAGGTGCAAGGAATAAATATTCAATTTTAATACACACACTTCTTCCTGTATTTTCATTTAAATAAAATTACACATATACGAGGCACAATTAAATCATGCACGTGTGTAGAGCTGGGCAATTAACTCAATTAGTTACCTAAGATTAGTGTCATACATGATAATCAATTAATTGAAATTAGTGTTTCCAATTATTACAACCATCCAAGCCAGAACTATCAGTTGAATGTAACCGATTAACGAGCTCAATGATTAAACATTTATCAAATTCCACTAACTGTCTCCTTGTGTGTAATAATGTACCAGTGTCTACTTTTAAATAAGTATTGACTAATAATGATGATACAGTGTATCAGTGTTTAATTTGTTAATAAGTACTGACGTAATTAAGATATTTTATTAGTGATGTGTAGTGCTGACATCATCACAAAATTGATAAGTAGTTTAGTGACTTACACTATGATGTTAAAAATACACAGCTACTACACACAACCTGATATAAAATAACACCTACATAACTTTCTGGTTCACCAGTTTTTCTAAATGATGAGTAAAGTTAATTAAAGTAAAAATAAATAAATTATATTGCATTATTAATCTTTACCCTAATTTTTATTTTTCAATGACTCGCATAACATTGATAAACATTATATTTCAATAATTAATCTAGTTGTAACAGTTGTTGTTCATACAATTTAACAATATAAACAGCATCTCAATCACTACTCATTCTGTCACATCCCAACCAGCCTTATATGTCTTCGTACTGGATGAAAGGCCTTGTCGGCACTGGATACTGCAGTTATAGTGTCACTGACATATTGTTATACCTGTTTCTATACTTTCATAATAACTGAATACATAATTTTCTAAATTTGAAAAACACAAATTTTGAATATCAAAAGTAAACATTATAAGTATAAAAACAAGTAATTCACAAAGAAAATTACCTCAAGGAAATTAATTTCTCAGCTAAGACAGCTGACACTAAACATACACGGCATTTGTAATAGGACTCTGGTTAGGAAGTTTTATAACACATATGTCAGACAGAATTACTTCCAACAACTTCCATATTGAAATCATACATTTTTGAAAGAGTTTACTGTATAAATTACAATGAGTTTGTATTACTACTTATAAGTTATATTATCAGTTTATGGCCCTTGACAACATCTATGATATAATAAAGTGGAATTTTTAATCTTACTCTCAGTTCAATATTAACTACTAGTGCCAGTAGTGGTGCTAATTGACCTGTTAAGCATAACTTATCAGACCTTCCCAGTTTATCCCTGAAAAATAAAGGTTGACCTTTTGAAAACGCTCAGGTTATAAAGTTTTTATCATTTTTTATCAGACCTAGTAGTAGTAGAGCTTGTTCAAAATAGTTTATGATTTATCATTATTAGTATTACTGATTTTAAGTAATTAATACTACTAGTAATAGTACTACCATAAAAGTTTTTAGAGTAAGTTGTGTTAGTTTATTTCATTTGTATATTTTTCCACTACTATTACTAGTTGCTGGTAAAAAACATACTTTACGCAGTACCTTAACTACTATTAGTACTTCTAAGCCTAATTTACGAATCAAGACATTAGCTTCACCGGTAGTAAATAAGCACATTAGTTTGTACTACTGCTATTGCTAGGTGCTGACAGTATAACATTAAGAATGGGATTATTCATAATCTTTAAATTGTGAATAATCAATGTAACTAGATCTGGAGAAGGGATGAAATACAAAGTAGTACTTACGCATTGAATATAGCAATTAGGTGCATTAGCCAAACAAAACACCAACCGCCAAAGAAAAATATAGCAAAACCGAAAAGAGTGTAGAAGAGGAACGCCATTTGTGGGAGCCGCATTCATGACGTTACTCACAGACCTTTACTCTTTTACTCATAACATCCACGTGCTTCGTAGCTGTATGGTTGGAGAATAGACCAGTGACTACTTCAGAAAGCATTCGCGGGGTTTCAGGCATGTCAATCTGATAACTAAATATAAGCATCTTTAATGATACAACAATAGTAAATTAAACGTAAAACTTAAACTCTTTAACTGACAATATAAGTAATAAAATAACGTGTTTTATTATAATAACTGGATGAATCAACTCTAAAATTAGTCGTTACTAAATCTGAAACTGTGAGCCTAGCATTAAAATACAATTAATTAAAAAAACGAAAAGGTTAGCATTATTAACTTGAAAAATATTTCGAACGATCAATTTAATAAATAATGCATAAGTCATTATCTATGTTTACAGTTAAACTCAGTGGGCTATCTTTACTGCACCTAACACGGGTATCAAAACTCAGTTTTTAGCGTCATAAGCCTTCAGACTTACCGCTGGTGGCCATCATCTGAGTCTAACTCCTAAACTACATATAATTATCATTCCAATTATATAGGCCTGTTTGTTCGTTTATCATTTAAAATTCTTGTGTTTTTCGCTCCTGTTTTTAGTCTTATAATATTCTGATCAGGGAAGTAGTGAAGGGGGAGGGGTGCTGCACCTCCTCCTACCCCAATATACCATTTTTTTAGCACAAATCCAATTTTCTATGAATTCTGTCGGCAAAAGTTTTATCCGTCTTTTTTGGAGAAACCTCGGAGATAATTAATAATTTCTTGTTGCTACGAGTTACTGAGGTAAACAACGAAAATGCCGAGAAAAAAATCGGCAAAAGGTGAAATAAAGTATTTAATAAGATCATTTGAATATACTATGTGAATATAATAAAACAGAGAAACACAACACGTCCGAACCATTTTCCAACCAAAGCAATGCTTATTTTGTCGGCAAAATTCAGTCATGATCTACCTTCCAAATCTAGGGACTTCGCTTCCCGCCTGATTCTGATTTTTTTGTACCAACTGTGATATTCTTGTATCTAGTGCAAAATTATAAAACCTTATAACCTGGGCGTTTTCGAAAAGTGGACATTTCTTCTTCAGGGACAAACTGGGAATTTTTTTTATCTAGTGTTAACTGTTATTATTTTTTGTTTGTTTGTTTACAATTATTCAATGTTCCCGGTTTCTGACCAGTTCTGTTTGTGTACAGGTTACGACACTCCACCACTTAAGGTAGGAGGGAATAGAGAATTATGAAAAATCAGTTTTCCGTCTGAACATGACTTATCTGAAATCCTGTTTAACCGGAAACTCGGTGAAATAAATCGAACTGCTGGATAACAAACAGTCGAATAACTACCCACCCCCCTCTAGACTTCAGTCTGACCTATATGGACTGGGCATCGTCTAGTTGTTAACAAATAGGACTATGAATCCCAGGGTTCATGTTTCACTTCTCGTTGGTTCACGTTTGAGTCATGGTTGCGTTAGAAGAATGACGATTAGTGTAATCGAAGAGTTGGCCTGGATGAAGAGTTGTATTCCCTCTTGTCTATCAGCTTAAAATTAGAAACAACGAGTGCAGATAGCATTTGTTGCGTGATACTTTAATTTCAATTTCTTTTTTTGATTGAGTTGATGTTGTTAACTGGACAATTAATTATCTGCATGTTTTTTACTACATGTCCGTCCCCAGTAGCACAGCGGTATGTCTGCGGACTTACAACGTTAGAAACCAGGTTTCGATACCCGTGGTGGGTAGAGTACAGATAGCCCATTGTGTAGCTTTGTGCTTACCTTCAAACTAACAAACTACATATCCGTTAAAAGCTACACAAGAGCCATCTATACATTTCCGTCTCCATAGACTAGTCACTAGACCGAAGGCGGCTGATCAGCAGTATTGAATATCAACTCTTGTCTGATCAAATAGTTGGAGTTGATCGTCACTCTTATAGCTCAAGGGCTAGTGAATCCTGAATCCTCGGGATGACAGCCCGACCATGCTAAGATGAATACATAAAACATCCTGTTACTTATTAAAATAGTTATCTGAAGGTTGAATTGTGTTTAAATGAGTAGCTTATTTTGTTGTTAAGCACAGAGCTACACAATGGGCTATCTGTGCTATGCCTACTACGAGTATCGAGACCCGGTTCTTTGCGTTATAAGCCTTCAAACTTAACGCTGAGCCTCTGGGAGGGGGGGTTCAAATTAGCAGACTATTTTAATGCTGTTTCTTAACTTTAATAGGTATGTATATCAAGTTCTATGTTCTATTGGTTGATAAAAACAACTGTTGTTGACTACCAACATTGTTTACGTCATATTTTTAATGAAGTAGTTAGCTACAGCATATGTTGTGTCTATTTCAAGTTCTAATATTTAGATGACCTATTAATAATTTGAATTAATAACACCAATGAGACAGAAACAAATATTTGCTTCGTAACATTCTACTGCCATCTAGTGTCTTGATTTATAACGATAATTTAAATTTAGGAAAACATGAACTATTAACAAGCACAGAAATCTAAAATCATACATAATGCAGATCAAGTTTTTAACTTTGACCTCGTTAAGTGTTCCAGGTATAAATAATACAAGCCGTTGTAATGTAGGGGTCAACATGCTACAAGTATCACGACAATGTGGTAATTAAATGTTAAAAACATCATGATACCTACTATTGATCAAGGCTAATGAACCCTGATGTTGATTCATTTATTTCGTGCTTACTTGCCCCCCAGTGGCACAGCGGTATATCTGCGGACTTACAACGCTAGAAACCGGGTTTCGATACCCGTGGTGGGCAGTGCACAGATAGCTCATTATGTAGCTTTGTGCATAAATTCAAACAATCGTGCCTACTTCACTTTCATCAAAGAACAAAGATAAAAATATATGAGTGTGAATGATTTTCACAGAACGTAGTTCCTTTAGTTTTCATTATCACGAAATGTGTAACGTTTTTCAAGGCAGCAATCATCACAATTTACTCTGGTATTTAAGGTGTCTTTTATAACAACCTGACCTTATTTTAGGGGTATTTTTCCCACTTTCTAGTGATATTTGTAACATATTTTCAAATGTATTTTAGGATTTTTTTTTCTAATTTCTCGCACACAGTAAATTATATTATTATTTTTTTAATATTATTGTCATCAACAGTATTGGTTAGAATGGTTTCTTATTATTTGACATATTTAACACAAAGATTAATTTGCAGTGTTATCTTAGTAATGGATTTAAGAATAAGTTAACTTTCATGAGCTGGTCGAACCTCATGAGATATTACTGGGATTACGACCGACAATGTCATAAACTGTTAGGGTTTTCAATTGATGAACCAGTGCTCTCTAGTTATTATAGCTAAGACCACAAAAACGATATATTTACTAAGGTATTATATTCAATACTGAGTCGAGTTTTAGCTCTGATCGATAGAATTATCTTGTTTTGATCGGAAGTTAACTATAACACAGATAATGAATGCTTACTGAACGAGAAAGTGTATTCAGTATAGTATAGCATGTTTTTCTTTCAGCTGAGATCGGTGTGAAATCTTCATATACTAAAACGTTACCCTTACGGATTGTTCTATTTATTTTCGTTTTCATCACATTTTTCTTGCTGATATATAATACTTCTGGCATTTTTAATAGTCATAAAATCTGGCGTCAGCCTAGCGGATAACATGCCGGGCTACGTATCACAAGCTTTAAGGTTAGCTCTAGCTAACCCACAATATTTAGGCGCGTTATAGAAGATGGTGAATGCCGTGCAGGCGGTAGGTGCTATTCCCTGGTTGCCTTTTCTCCTGAGCAAGTTGTAAATCAAGGATGGTTAAATCTAAACCTTTCGGTCTCACATTGTTGTATAGTAAAGTTACTTATTGTTACTGATTACATTGTTGTATAGTAAAGTTACTTATTGTTACTGGTTACATTGTTGTATAGTAAAGTTACTTATTGTTACTGATTACATTGTTGTATAGTAAAGTTACTTATTGTTACTGATTACATTGTTGTATAGTAAAGTTACTTATTGTTACTGGTTACATTGTTGTATAGTAAAGTTACTGATTAGCTGATTTCCTCTGGTTTGATTGTAATTGTATAGATATATCAGAAACCAGAAACACCATATGTTGATTGTTTTATTTTTAGTAAACATATATTAATTACCCTACAATAATTGTTAATTGAATTATATAAGTTTTGTTCTTTGGCTGATCCTGGAAAGTTTTAACTTTTGAGTCTTCTCTTCCGCTTAAACGAAATTGATAAGCATGATTTAGGTACCTACATCTTATTTACTTATAGGGTCAGTTTTGATGTGTGAGATACAATAACTCCTATCCGTAATGTGAACTACAGATACAAAGTGTTCAATTGTCAGCAAAAACTTTAGAAAGTGAAAGAGCACTTAGTTTTTATGAACTGATTTACTCAGACATATCAACTCCACAACTTCACACAAGTTATGCAAAAAAGCGTAATAGGATACATGTTAGAGTGTGAAGTAAAGAGGAGATACGTAGTGGCCCGTACATAATACGTAACGTACAAGATAGGATGTAGGTACCTAAAGCACTTTTATCCGTTTCGTTAAAGTAGATAGGATATAGATACCTAAATCATGTTTACCCGTTTCATTTAAGCAGTTAGGATGTAGATACCTAAATCATGTTTACCCGTTTCATTTAAGCAGTTAGGATGTAGATAAATAAGACACTTTTATCGGTTTCGTTTAAGCGGGTAACTGAAACGACTCTAAACATTATTGTCACCGGACTGAATTATGCACAATCAGAAATTTGTAACTTTACCTGAGATATTAAATAACAATATAGCCAGGGATTCTATGTAGGGGTTATCAACAGAACAAAACGGATTTAACAGAACAGAAATAGCTAGATATAGTAACACAGAACAGAAATAGCTAGATGTAGTAACACAGAACATAAATAGCTAGATACAGTAACACAGAAACAGAAATAGCTAGATGTAGTAACACAGAACATAAATAGCTAGATGTAGTAACACAGAAAAAGCTAGATGTAGTAACACAGAAAAAGCTAGATGT
>NW_013673149.1:0-2328 GCF_000517525.1 Limulus polyphemus | reverse complement strand
TAGTAACACAGAAACAGAAATAGCTAGATGTAGTAACACAGAAACAGAAATAGCTAGATGTAGTAACACAGAAACAGAAATAGCTAGATGTAGTAACACAGAAACAGAAATAGCTAGATTTAGTAACACAGAAACAGAAATATCCAGGCAGAATGAGATCGTAGGTTTATTGTCTTTAACGCATGTGAAACTTTTTTTTTCTCAACTTTGTGTTATTATTATCTTTTTGTTATTCCAATGAGTTTCAATATTTAATTGAATAAATGAACGGTAAAGAGGTGGAGGTTTACTTTATTCATTCACTAATCTAGCTTCAACACATAAAACTAAAAACACAACTTACAAATCTCTAAGACCGGCAGTGATCGAGTTCCGGGCACACTTGAATGAGTTATTTGATAGAATTAGGTCCGACAAACTGATAGAGATGAATTATATATATATACTTTAACAGATCATATATCTATATTTGTTTAATAAACAACGAATACGTATATCTTGCAAACAGTGACGTAGAGCGATTGAATATCTAAAACGGCTTAACTAGGAAACTTGACCACACTTCGACCGACATCATAGAACACGTGTTAGGTGAAAGTACAGATTTCAGGAAAACTAACAGCTCGCCGGCAACAATAACTGACACGTGGTGCATTTTTGCTAATTATGTGTCGAGACAGACAGACACACAAGTAATAGTGCTACAACTAGCAATAAAATGACATACACCACACTTAAGTACTTGGTCATAAACCTGGAAAGACAATGCCACATATATGTTATATCTGACATGCGCGAACGAAGTATATATTTAATACGTTAAATAGTCTTATTTCCGGGTATATATAAACAACAAATATTTGACAGTTATCGACACAGAATGGCCTCTTGGAGACGATTATACTAAACTGTAAGGACACAGTAACACCACATAACGTTAAGATGACCAGGTCAGGAGTTCTCTTCAATCACCTGGATAACACATGAGAACCGGCCACTTGTTGCCTTACTGTACTCCCTGAGCTCGGCTTACCTCGACTTGGAACGTTTGCATAACACTCTCCCATTTCTTACGACATTGTTTTTTATTTTCGATCTAAACAGTGTGTTACTAGTGATATTTTGCTAAGCCTCGTCAATCACGTCCGTTAAACGGTAACACAATACTCAATGGCACAAACTCTGTTTGAATATTAGGTCAGGTAAGTCCAGTTCTGTACAGAAGTTTAGAGGTTGATTTCGTCATATGCAAGGCTGGATGTTGACCCCTATGGTGGCATAAGTCACGAGCCGAATATGATAATCTGTTGCCAGAGTAACATTGGACAAACAGCCAACAAGACCTCTCTGGAACTTGTTGAAACTGCTGTGAGATATGTCTTTTACACCACCTAAAAATGAGATAAAATTTACATCACACTGTACATCTATAATTTACTGCCATTAAAGTACCAAACATGATTTACAGTCTTGCTGCCATTAAAGTACCAAATATGATTTACAGTTTTACTGCCATTAAATTACCAAACATGATTTACAGATTTACTGTCATTAAAGTACCAAACATGATTTACAGTCTTGCTGCCATTAAAGTACCAAACATAATTTACAGTCTTGCTGCCATTAAAGTACCAAACATGATTTACAGATTTACTGTCATTAAAGTACCAAACGTGATTTACAGTTTTACTGTCATTAAAGTACCAAACGTGATTTACAGTTTTACTGTCATTAAAGTACCAAACATGATTTACAGTTTTACTGTCATTAAAGTACCAAACATAATTTACATTCTTGCTGCCATTAAAGTACCAAACAAAATTTACAGTCTTATTGTCATTAAAGTACCAAACATAATTTACAGTCTTATTGTCATTAAAGTACCAAACATGATTTACAGTCTTGCTGCCATTAAAGTACCAAACATGATTTACAGTTTTACTGTCATTAAAGTACCAAACATAATTTACAGTTTTACTGTCATTAAAGTACCAAACATAATTTACAGTTTTACTGCCATTAAGGTACCAAATATGATTTACAGTTTTACTGTCATTAAAGTACCAAACATAATTTACAGTTTTACTGTCATTAAAGTACCAAACATGATTTACAGTTTTACTGTCATTAAAGTACCAAACATAATTTACAGTCTTACTGTCATTAAAGTACCAAACATGATTTACAGTTTTACTGCCATTAAGGTACCAAACATAATTTACAGTCTTACTGTCATTAAAGTACCAAACATGATTTACAGTTTTACTGCCATTAAGGTACCAAACATAATTTACAGTCTTACTGTCATTAAAGTACCAAACATAATTT
>NW_013673148.1:39012-40241 GCF_000517525.1 Limulus polyphemus | reverse complement strand
TAGGTCTAGAGTGTTGTTTCTATCATAACAATAGATTTAACACTGTATGATCGTGTGACCTTACAGACGTAGGTCTAGAGTGTTGTTTCTATCATAACAATAGATTTAACACTGTATGATCGTGTGACCTTACAGACGTAGGTCGAGAATGTTGTTTCTATCATAACAATAGTGACAATTCTAAGTTGGACACTATCCTCATATCGGTTTACAACAACAATGTTTATACTTAGGAAACTTTGTTCATATCTATTGTTGTTGTAAACCTATGAACAAAGTTCCCAAGTATAAACAATCACAACTGTTGCAAAAGTAACAAAAATTAATGAACAATTAAAGTTATTGTTGTCTGCAGAAATATGCCACTAAAGTTCCCCAAGTATAAATATTGTTGTTGTTGTAAACCGATATGAACAAAGTTCCCAAGTATAAACATTGTTGTTGTAAACCGATATGAACAAAGTTCCCAAGTATAAACAATGTTGTTGTAAACCGATATGAACAAAGTTCCCCAAGTATAAATATTGTTGTTGTTGTAAACCGATATGAACAAAGTTCCCAAGTATAAATACTGTTGTTGTTGTAAACCGATATGAACAAAGTTCCCAAGTATAAATATTGTTGTTGTAAACCGATATGAACAAAGTTCCCAAGTATAAATATTGTTGTTGTAAACCGACGAAGTGAAACATATTTCCTTGTAGAGTTTTTGCAACACCTACAAAAACTGATCTATGTTTTTAATGTTTTTCTAAATCCTTAAACCTATTACAAGAACATAATACTTATACATGCTCTGTGGATCGGAGACAAGATATTTTATTCATGTTACTGTAGCCGTATTCGAACTGTGTATACACTTAATAATATACCCGTTAAACACGACGTATATACAGATGAATTCAACGAATCGACAGTTACAAAGTAACAGTTAACCTGTCCGGATGATATTTTTAATCGATGCAGGGGATCCTGTATCTATCTCTTACACGATGTTCTAAAAAATAACCGAGGTCATAAATATTTACCCTCGCCCCCAGATGGGGGGAGAAGTATTGCAATTGGGTCTGTGTGTCTGTCTGTGTTTCCGTGCGCGTATCTCGAAAACTAATAGACCGATGTACACGAAACATTTACACAAGATGGGAAGTCGGTATGGAAGAGTCCTCCCCAAATTTGGTTCAGATCCGGATTATGGATCACTTTGAAACATAGTTTTTTTTTATAAA
>NW_013673148.1:34827-38961 GCF_000517525.1 Limulus polyphemus | reverse complement strand
ATAGAGTATTTTCGCGGTTATGGGTTAATAACTCTGTAAAGTGTGATCGGATTTTTACCAAATTTCATGGGCATATTAAGGTTGAGACTCCTCATCACACTACAAAAAATGATCCGGATCATTGATCATTCTGGATCTGAGAAGGATTTTCTGAGTTTTAGAAGGTGATATTTGACCTTATCTAATACAAACGCTCGCAATCTCGAAAAGGAGAGGAGGGGGCGAGGGCGATGGTATGCAATCTCTCTGATTGGTCTAATATATTTTGACGTCAAACATTTTATAAACGTTAAGCAACATTTTAAACCTTGAAACGGAATCAAATATACTATAATGTTTTATGTATTATGTATTATTTCCTTGTTTTGAATTATTAATTTTTCTTTCTTGTTAGAGGGTATACGCTTTTTTGTCTCTTTTTTTACAAATAGATTATTTATAGTTAAAAAATCTTTTACTTATTTAAAACATATTTTTATTATATGGTATTATACAATAATAGAACTTAAATGACTTGGACTTTTATGAAGGTTTTAAACCAATATCATTCCTTAATAGAAACCGGTTTTAGTTTTGTTGTTGTTTAATGGGGGCGGGATACAAAGTGTATCAGTTTCTCACGGCAGCAGTTAGGCCCACTATTTGAAGTGTAATATGACAGGTTTATCAGGACATTTGAGGTAATCAAAGAACACTTAACAACACGTAATTCGTGTTCGATTTGCCCCTGACCTCCTTCTCGATATGGTAGTCCCTCTCTCTCTTTCCA
Source organism: Limulus polyphemus (assembly GCF_000517525.1). NCBI lineage: Eukaryota > Metazoa > Arthropoda > Merostomata > Xiphosura > Limulidae > Limulus > Limulus polyphemus. Next base: position 38,192 of record NW_013673148.1, on the reverse strand, counting down.
CTATTCCATTAAAAGTAATAATTTCTACACTGCTAATTTCATAAATATTAGCAAAATAAATAAAAAGGGAATCCTCCATAATCGCGGCTGTAATTTGACATCAAATCGGTCGAGAGATGGAGCTGTGAGCTAAAACTTTGTACTTGGAAAAACTCAGAGCCGTTCTGTGAGCCGATATGCCGCGGCTAAAAAATCTGATAAAATGATATTATGAAATCAAGAGGTTAACATAAACACATTTTTAGAAACTAATGGTGTTACTATTGGGGGCGTTTAAAAGTTGTTTGTAATTGTTATTACTTTACAGTAAATTCCATATAATTTCATCAACGGAAGTTAAAAATAATCTTGGATCCTGGAAAAGAGGATCGGAACCTTATTGATAAATCTTTTTCGACTTGAATTTCGATCAGATCGAATTTTTATTGGTATTTGGCTTTACGTCATGCATGATCCCATGGCAACCAAGAACAACGAACTGGTGATTGCATGTGTTCAGTTTTGTGTAGTGTAATTTGCCACACCTGCTGAGTTGAGTATAGTGGGGGGAAGGGGGGGGGTTTAATGGAACTGCATTATTTAAGACCATCATTTTGTTTTCTAGTTATAATATTGATTGCTTATAAAATCTCCAGTTAAATTCTTCGACCAAAAAACATTCCATTATAAGCCCTGTTCTTCGCTTTTGTTTGGTTGTAATTACTGTTTTCTTATGTCTAGGAGAGCGTATCGTTCTCGTTGCAATGAAAAGAAAAAAAAGCATCAAACCACTAATTATTGACTAGTAACGTTTATTTTCCATGACAAGAACCTGATACAATTTAAAGACAGCTCATTTCTCATTTAATAACGTGTACGCAAACTCGGCACATTATACATTAATTACTGTAAATGGTGCTTCGAATGTAACTACCAGCCTTATACTTCAAACGAAACAACCCACACAACGTTTAACACACTACGTTTTAAAATGTGTGATTTGTATCGTTGTTACTAAGCCTCAATGTTTCGACAGCTTGGGCGTTTTACCCAACTGTATGTATACTGTCTAGAAGCCGTGGTTTTTATCTACGACAGTTACAGATAGGTTGATGAGTTCTGGTATTGAACAACGAAATATTTTAGGTATTGACATCTGTGGTAGACAGAAGATTGATGTCGGTGACGCTTGTGATAGACAAAAAAAAAAAAAGAAAAGAAAAAAGACTGATTTGAAATGCGCAACTCCAGCTCCGGTAATAATATTGTATTACTTTACATTTGCATGTAATTCTCTATAGAAATTATAGAATATATTTTTGCATGTTACTCCACTCGTTTCCATTCCTTTGCGATGTTTATTAGAACCCTATTCAGCAACTGACACTATGAATAAATTACTTAAAAGTGGGAAATGTTTATTTTTAAACCACGTTGGACTGCAGATTAGATTTATTTTAAATATTCAGTTAGGGATTTCGATTGTTCTTTGAATTTCATCCAAAGCTGCTCAAGGTCTATCTGTGTTAGTAGTTTATAATTCCGAAGTTATTGAGTAGAAGGAAGGCAGCTAGTCAACGCCAACCACCGCCAACTCTTGGGCTACCATTTCACAAACGAATAGTGGGATTGATAGGCACATCATAACTTCCCCACGGCTGAAAGGAGCGAGCATGTTCGGTGAATGGGTTCGAACCTGTGATCAGCTAATTGTGAGTGAAGTGCCCTAACCACCAGACCAGGCCACGCTAATCTGGAAGGATTTCGAATCAGAGGTTTATAAAAATAAGATTAATGTGAAATAATACAATATTATTACCGGAGCTGGAGTAGCAGATCAATGTAAAGTAATACAATATTATTAGCGGAGCTGGAGTAGTAGATTAATGTGAAATAATACAATATTATTAGCGGAGCTGGAGTAGCAGATCAATGTAAAGTAATACAATATTATTACCGAGCTGGAGTAGCAGATCAATGTAAAGTAATACAATATTATTACCGAGCTGGAGAAGCAGATTAATGTAAATAATACAATATTATTACCGGAGCTGGAGTAGTAGATTAATGTGAAATAATACAATATTATTAGCGGAGCTGGAGTTGCAGATTAATGTGAAATAATACAATATTATTACCGGAGCTGGAGTAGCAGATCAATGTAAAGTAATACAATATTATTAGCGGAGCTGGAGTAGCAGATCAATGTAAAGTAATACAATATTATTACCGAGCTGGAGAAGCAGATTAATGTGAAATAATACAATATTATTACCGGAACTGGAGTAGCAGTTAAATGATAACCCTGGGAATAATACGGTTAAATGATAACCCTGGGAATAATACGGTCAAATGTTAACCCTGGGAATAATACGATTAAATGATAACCCTGGGAATAATACGGTTAAATGATAACCCTGGGAATAATACGGTCAAATGTTAACCCTGGGAATAATACGATTAAATGATAACCCTGGGAATAATACGGTTAAATGATAACCCTGGGAATAATACGGTTAAATGTTAACCCTGGGAATAATACGGTTAAATGTTAACTCTTTGTAGAATACGGTTAAATGTTAACCTATGTTGATGCTACTTGACAATTTTGTATTCTTACAACACAAAATATACAACAATAACTTATCTCCCCTTCGGTCCAGAGAGAAAGAAACAGTGTTCACCGCCCATTGCTTGAAGCGGCTACTCTTAACCGAATAGCGGGATAGACTCATTGTTTCAATCGTCCTACAGTTGAAAGTGCATTTGGTAGTACCACGTCTCGAACCTGAGACCCTCGGATCTCCAATTCGATAGCTTACCGGGTCATTATCTTATTAACGTTCGTCTATTTCATCGCTCTCTAGCCTCTACTCTTAAAACAAATAAAATACGAAACGAAGTGAACGTAAAAACAAATGACGTTTCCCGAACTGATACACTTCGACATCTGTACCTTGGATCACTTTTCACGATGCATTGTTCAACCCAAGTAACTGATCACTGTCCATAAGAGGATAATATTTCGATCATAAGTTATAGTAGAGTTTACTTTAGTCTTGACATTTATTGATTATTATCAGACGGACATCAATCATTGATCATAAGACACGTGCTAAGATGAACTAGAGTGAAGATGGCGACGTAGGTCCTCTACACAGATTCTGCTTTAAAATAATCAATCTCCAGCTCAGGAAATCGAAACGGCAAAGAAGAATGACTCGAATGAAGAAGTGCCTGAATTAGCTTTGTATGTAGTAAATAATATCCGAGGTAAGTTATTCATAATGGAATCTTGAAATTTAGTAACGTAGAATGAGAAAATTGTTTGTTTGTTTTGAATTTCGCGCAAAGCTACACGAGGGCTATCTGCGCTAGCCGTCCCT
>NW_013673148.1:30928-33827 GCF_000517525.1 Limulus polyphemus | reverse complement strand
CGTGCAGATGTTCAATCTGAACCGTGAAACTTTTCTATCAGACTGATAGAAATCTAAAGTGTTCTAAAAAGCCTGTGTTCACAATGGGCTATTTGTGCTCTGCCCAGTAGGGGTATCGAAATCCGGTTTCTAGCGTTGTAAGTCCGCAGACGTACCGTTGTGCCACTGGGGGGGGTTCTGTACTCAATCTACAGTAGTGAACAATGTTACGTCATCAACACGTCACGTGAAACAAAGCAACCACGAATTTACGTTGGTGTTGGACCACTAGATCTAAATGTAGATACTGCACGTTTTGTTGATTTTGTGCACAAAGACTGTGTGCATGTGTGTAATATGTATGTTGGTATGTAATACATGTGTATATGTGTGTGATGTTTATGTTGGTGTATATTAGACAAGATGATCAAATGTTGTTAATTTAAAAAGGGGGGAACAGGGATCGTCAAAAATGTGCAGAAACAAGTTGAATAAAAACTCAAAGATTATATTTTCAAGCCGATAACTAGGGACTTTAAAAAAAAGTAAAGAAACTAGGCTGGAAATTGTCTATATTATTTATTTTCCCAAGCTAGAAATCCCTTATTAAATGTTGACAGTGATAATTTTTATAGGTCCAGCTATTATTATTATTATTACTTTAAAATTCCGCTAGAGGCGTTAGAGTTCCGTTCAGTTTCTTAACGGTTGGTGTTAAATTGTACTTACACAAGTTATAATGACTCAAGTAGAAACGGTCACATTGTGGAGATGGTAAGGAAGCCTAATTGAAGTATTGATACCGGTTTTCTGGGAATGAAAAATTACCAAGAACTTCAGAACAAAAGACCCCCCCCCCCCAGTGGCCCAGCGGTATGTCTGTGGACTTACAACGCTAGAATCCGGGTTTTGATACCCGTGGTGGGCAGAGCACAGATAGCCCGTTGTGTAGCTTTGTGTTAAACTACAAAAAAAAACAAAAAACAAAGAACCATTATTTTAAAATTTCAGCTTGGGGACGCTACTCTTATAATTAATTTTGTACAAGTTCATAGTGAAATGATGTTCCCAATTAACACAGCATGGTTAATTGTTTTGTATTAAAAACAGCGGAATAAACTGAAAACACAAATATCTTTCCGACTTCTCTTTCAGAATTTCGCGCAAATCTACATACGATCTTCATACGCTTGTTTGTCTGTCTGTGTTCTGTCCAACACGGGTATCGAAACCCGGTTTCTTGTATTTAAGTCCGCAGGTATACCATTGTGCCACTGGTTGGGGGGGGGGGCACTTTCTACGTAAAACAGTTCCTAATTTTGAACTGGTAGACTAGAGGGGAGGTGAATATTCTATCAAAATCATCCCCCGATAGCTGTTGGACTACGTTTGTGTGATAGAATAACTGGCTTTCTCTGTCGCTTTTATAGAGCATTTTCAATACCAAAGTGCGGAGCACGTTTTTTGCGGTAACGAGTTGCGAATCAGAATTCCTCGTGCTCACAGTCTGAGCATATACGGTTGTGACTTCGGAATACTCACAGACAAGTAACGTTATTGTACCACCAGAGTGCAAATGAGTTAAAAAAACAAAACATGCATGACTAGTAGCTTTAGAGTTGGTCCCTCTGTGGTTCAGTGGGAAGTTTACTGAATTACAACGCTAAACTCCGGGGTCTGATTATTGCGGTGGACACAGCAGATAATCCAATGTGGTTCTGCCCTAAAACAAACAAACCTTTAGAGTTGGTCCCTCGGTGGTTCAGTGGGAAGTTTACTGAATGACAACGCTAAAATCCGGGGTTGGATTCCTGCGGTGGACACAGCAGATAGCCCAATGTGGTTTTTCTCTAAAACAAACAAACCTTTAGAGTTGGTCCCTCGGTGGTTTAGTGGGAAGTTTACTGAATTACAACGCTAAAATCCGGGGTTGGATTCCTGCGGTGGACACAGCAGATAGCCCAATGTGGTTTTGCCCTAAAACAAACAAACCTTTAGAGTTGTTAAACACATTATTCAATATCCAAAAACAAAACAAAACAAAAAACAATAAACATATTTTAATACTGATAAACGACAAATGTATTTTTCATTTTCCACTACCGGATTAAGTTCAAGTGATTTGTAAGTTTCAAGTTTTACTTTTTTAATAAATAAATATATATATTAATTCGGTAATTTATCAGGTTAAAGTCTGTGTTTGTTTACGTGTTTATACAGGAAGAAGAAACTAGCTTCGACATTAAGCCTAGTTTGATTGTACAACAAAACAGTTTAATATTTATTGAAATTTTAAGAAGCTAACTATATATTTCTCTACCATCATTAAATATCTAGCTAGCCCTAATATAGTAAAGAGAGTTTATTTCGTACAAGTTATGTCAGTTATTCTAATTACTATTTTTTTTTCAAAACTGATCTCCGACTGATTTGATCCTTGCCATAATCCACTTGAAGCTTTAAGTTCAAAGACTATCTCGATTTAAACGAGAGAACACGGGACTTCATTTTTAGCCATTCCCATTCGTTATCTCGACTTTTAGCTTATTTAACTTGTCAATCTACAGGACAAGGAATAGTCAGGGAAAGGCGGAGTCATAACACGTGCTTTCACCACAATCACTTAGTATAATTAGTTTAACTTCCGTTATTTTTTCGTGTTTTTTTTTTTTAGCCTTGTGGCACTGTCATTTCTACGTCTGTAGGGATAAACCGCACCTTTTGTATGCAAATATTTTGGGTAAATGAGGACGTAGATGACAAGTACTTGAACAAATAGATGATTCTCCTGTGTTAATATCTTCAAGTGTCTTGTTCTTATCCACAGATATGTGCTTGCTTCAACAGACCATCGTAATTTGTAGCCTACCGTATTTTTTCGGTGTATAAGACGCACTTTTTTACCCCAAAATTTGATGTG
>NW_013673148.1:18698-30033 GCF_000517525.1 Limulus polyphemus | reverse complement strand
AAAGTATCAAATTGGATTTTTGTTCAATAAAAATCTTTCAAATGCGACTGCAGCTTTTTTTTCCCCAAAAACTTTATCTTCAAAATAAGAGTGCGTCTTATATTTCAAAAAATACGGTAACTGATAAGCTACCTCACAACAGACAAGTGTGCAATATTTCTTTGTGAAATAAATGTTTGTAATGTTAAACAAATGGAGCTTTGAATAGGATACAGACGTTTATATTTCAAAAAATACGGTAACTGATAAGCTACCTCACAATAGACAAGTGTGCAATATTTCTTTGTGAAATAAATGTTTGTAATGTTAAACAAATGACGCTTTGAATAGGATACAGACGTTTATATGCTCAATCACATCAGTAACGGCTTTTAAAGATAAACCTCCATATACTTTGCCACACTGGATCAAAAAGTTGTTGACGCTGGCTGACAAACCCATCTTAAGACCCCCCATTGGTTGATGCTATTTAAATACAAAGTAACCCTTAGCTAGGTAAAGCACAATTAAAGTACAATTAAAAAAAACAACAACTCACAAATTCCCTCTATATAGTACTTTTCAAGACAATTATTATCAGATAAACCAATTTTCTTGGGTGATACTATATCATTACTTTTATAGTGATTTTATCCATACTTACTAAGGTTTGAGGAATTGTTTTTGACTTGCTAACAGGTATTCTGTATACAATTATTTCGTTATGTATATTTCCGGATATGCTTTAAATAATTATAATAACAACAGCAAACCACTACTTATAAAACTCATTGTACGACATATAAATATTTTACTAACATTTAAGAATTCTAACCAACCTCGAAAGCTTAACCTACTATTGTCATATTTATTAGCCCACACAATAAATTAGGTTTAATACATTTTTTAATACTAAATACTAATTAATTTATATCCCAAGTTTCGGCTGATAATCTGTTTTCGTCTTCAGGAAAGTCCTGAGAAAGACTATATCTGTGCTGATAGTGACCAGAATTCGATTCCGAGTCTTCTTGATAGAAAGTCTGGTGTAATATCCGTTAAATTTTCAAACTAATAACAAGCTTTTCAAGTCAGTAAAACCAGAACACTTCTCATGAAAGCATTTAAATAGTAAGTCAGTTCAAGTTCTAATGGAGGAGGCTCCATATTTCAATGATATTGTCGATTTGTTATTTCTCGAGTATTATCTTAAATCTATAAAAAAAAAGTCACTCGTAGATTAGAAGCTTTTTATTTATCTAACAGTTCATTATAATTAGAAATAGCATTCAACACATAATAGTTAAAGAAAACCACAATGAAATTTAATTAGATGAATTAATCGAGACAAGCTTTAAATTTATCAGGAAAATTATTGAGTTATATCCCCTAGATTGTAAGGGGTTCTGGTCTTATTGAATTGATTGTGTATTACATAGAGCAATGCTGCGTAGGATCTATATAGGTCAGTAGCCCACAGATAGTTGAGGTCAAGACGTCTTAAAGAAAGAAAGTGAGAGACATTTCAATAGTCTAACTCACACCCAAGCCTAATGGGACCGTCTTACTCACAGCCAAATCCAATGGGGGCCGTCTTACACACACCCAAGTCTAGTGGGGTAACGTTATAAAGAAATGGAAGACAAAAATGCATGGTAATGTCACATATTGGCACAAATTCTTAAAACAGATCACCCGTTAGTCCACGTAAAGTCTGAAATGTTTTGTGAAATTCAACTAAGTATTTAACATTAAATTCACGGTTGTGCTGCAGTCTATAAGCCACACATCATAACCGTGAACGCAAGAGAGCGTTGGTTTTCGTAGTTCCTTTAGTGTCGAAAATTGGAAAACAAATTTGTGGATCAATGAATTTCCCGCCTCATTGTTTATCTGAGTGAGCGTTATGGATCGGTTTGAATATGGCAGTGACATTCTATTTTTATCATAGCGTGGGCCTGTTTAGGCTGCTTTGTAATTTTATCCCCTATTAATAATTGCTAATAACATTTTGAATAACACTATACTTGCACTAATGCGATTGTAATAAGAACTGAAATATATATTTTACCATAATAGTGTACAAGGTTATACAGTTTAGTCCTTGTCCAGCAGCAGTGATCTGAGAATCTGACTTGGGTAGCTCAGAGCTCTGGTCTGAATTTAGCTAAGCTACATTGACACGTTTTGGAACGTAGTACAAATGTCATAAGTGACAGATATTGAAATCTCACTATAGGTGGAGCTGCTACGGGAGAAACGTGGCGATCATCTTGAAATGTTAGTGAGAGGAACAAGTAAAGCCACACCTGATTAATACAGGAGTCAAACAAGAAAACATGTTGATCCCTTCTCAGGGTTCGGATACTTCTGGAACCTCGGTACGTAAAGGCAATGACATGTATATAGACACACACACACATACATATAAACTCAATTACGTTTTGGAACATTCTAGAAGGAATCTTACCTTTGTACACTTTATTCGTCTCATTGCTCTTTGATTATATCAATGTATGATAACATGTTGTCTTTACACTATTCCCGTTTTACCACTGATGTTAGTATCTATTTGAGACGGGTGTGGCTTAGTGCTTAGCAAACCGGACTGTGAACTCAAAAGTCCATGGCTCACGTCACGCACTTTTGGGACTGTGGGGGCGTTATAAGAGTGAACATCAAATCCTACTAAAGACCAATAACTAGCGATACTATTGACTAGCTGGCTACTTTAAAGCTAGTCTGTTACTTCAAAATTAGGGACTACCAGCGAAGAAAACCCCTGTGTACTGTTTCATAGATATCCGAAACAAACAAACAAACAAACAAAATAAGTTTCATCAAATGTAGAGTTTCCGCGTGGAATTGGAATGACATCAAATAAATCAGTTAATGAAATGACTTGAAAAACAACTCTCTATGATAATTTTAAATAAATTTGAGAACAACATATAGCAAACACAAAGCTATATAATGGGCTATCTGGGCTCTGCCTACCGCGAGTCCTCATATGATGGTAGTAGCTTTGCTGGAGATGCCAGTGTCTTGGTGGATCTGCTTGAGTGGAGATACCAGTGTCTTGGTGGATCTGCTTGAGTGGAGATGCCAGTGACTTGGTGGATCTGCTTGAGTGGAGATGCCAGTGTCTTGGTGGATCTGCTTGAGTGGAGATACCAGTGTCTTGGTGGATCTGCTTGAGTGGAGATACCAGTGTCTTGGTGGATCTGCTTGAGTGGAGATGCCAGTTCTGAATGATCAGTCAATCTTACCTTGGACTCATGGGAAAACTCTACGTTTGATGATGACAGAGGAGACAGTCAGTCTTAATACAGACTCGCCTCCAGTTGCTCAGCGCTAAGTCTGCAGGTCTACGACGCTAAAAATCGAGCTTCGATACCCATGATAGGCAGAGTAAAGATAGGCTGTTATGTTGCTATGTGCATAATAACAAACAAAACAAACAATGTAGATTCGTAGTTATAGAAAAGAACTGTAAATGCAGTGACTTGTACTAAGGACAAAAACTGGTAGCCCGTCCAAGACTGTTTATAGGAGTTCCTTGGATACACGTTGTGTCGTCACATAAACAACGAGTAGAATCTCTCGTTTTAAAAACTTAGAACATCGTTCGGTGTTTATAGGAGTTCCTTGGACACACGTTGTGTCGTTACATAAACAACGAGTAGAATCTCTCGTTCTAAAAACTTAGAACATCGTTAGGTGTTTATAGGAGTTCCTTGGATACACGTTGTGTCGTCACATAAACAACGAGTAGAATCTCTCGTTCTAAAAACTTAGAACATCGTTAGGTGTTTATAGGAGTTCCTTGGATACATGCTGTGTCGTCACATAAACAACGAGTAGAATCTCTCGTTCTAAAAACTTAGAAAAAATAACCGTAATATTTCGTCATTATTATACCAATTTGACAGTTTCATTTTTCTAAAAGGGTGGTTGGCCTTTGGAATGGGCTGCCTTCGGATGTTGTGGAGGCAGTAAATTTAAGTGAGTTTAAGAGAGAGCTTGATAACTATATGAATGATAAGGGCTGGATTTCAGATTTTTTTTAAATATTTTAATTTAGTTTAGAGGATGGAACAGCCTAGATGGACCAATAGGTCCCATGTTGTCCCAAAACGTTATGTTCTATTATTATTACACATACGTTTTGTGAAAGAAAAAAACAACAACATTTAGATGCGATTCATCCTTGATTTTTGAGCTATTAGTTTTTGATTTATCAGGAAGGAGAAAAGGGTGAAATACGCCTGCAGGGTAAGCTACTTTAGGTAGTTTTTGACACAGGTGACCCCCTTCTCTGAACTAGAACAAAGCTGCCCAACTCTAAAGGTTGCACAGGTTATTAATGTACACAGAAACTTCATCTTATAGCCATTTTATAGTTTGTTATAAAACATTTCACTTGTTTAACCATAACAGTCGTTGTTCATGGAAAATGATGAGCCTTGGTATTGGGCGAAAGGCCTCGTCGGCACTGGGTATAGCAGATATAGTATGATTTACATATTATAATATTCTCATTTGCTTTCATTACTTAGAATATATGTATGCCTGGACGTGTATATACATGTTCATTCTTGTGGTGTTTACGTTACACGATACTTAGAACATAAAGACAAAACACACTAGGACTAGAGCATCTTTTGAGCAGGAAGAAATCTTACATTAGACGGAATACTGAGATTAATTGTAGGCCCATTTGTAGTGGCCGTCACGTGACTGTGATGGCTTTACTGAGAACAAGAATAAAGAAAGGGAAAGTGATAGAGATGGAGAGATAGAACTACACGAAAATACCAGAACGAGAGAGAAAATGAGGAAAGAAAAACAGAGATAAGAAGTGAGGAAGAAAATAAATATTTGGCGTAGAATTGTAAGTTGGAGAATTTTCTATAATGTTTTGATAAAACTCTTTGAATCACTCGTTGTAGTTACTAATATTCCCGCTCCAAGAACTAAACATGAGGTCTTTCAGAATTCCTAGACTATCTCTGTCCGTTGTTCGGTGAGACAGTGGTAATTCTATGGACTTACAACGCTAAAATTCGGGGTTCGATTCATGCATTGCTCTAAAAACAAACAAACGAGCTCTGTCCACATTTTTCTCCTTCTTAAGAAATAAACATCTTGTTCTTCAGTTCTCCTACACTGCTTTTCTTAAGGCACCTATTACTATATCTCCTGACACTTACTGCCCATCCTTTTCCTCTCATGATAAACGTCTTGACTTTCAGTACTCCTACACTGCTTTTCTTAAGGCACCTATTACTATATCTCCTGACACTTACTGCCCATCCTTTTCCTCTCATGATAAACGTATATCTTCTGACACTTACTGCCCATCCTTTTCCTCTCATGATAAACGTCTTGACTTTCAGTACTCCTACACTGCTTTTCTTAAGGCACCTATTACTATATCTCCTGACACTTACTGCCCATCCTTTTCCTCTCATGATAAACGTCTTGACTTTCAGTACTCCTACACTGCTTTTCTTAAGGCACCTATTACTATATCTCCTGACACTTACTGCCCATCCTTTTCCTCTCATGATAAACGTCTTGACTTTCAGTTCTCCTACAAAGCTCGTCTTATTATCTCTCCTTCACGCCACCTTTATTCCTTTTCCAAGAACGTACTCTTCTCTGGCTCCTTCTGCCTCCTCTAATATCCTGTTCGGCTTCTGAACGGAGGCGTATATCACAAATCAGCACAAAAACCTCTACTCCTCTTCCACCTCTACTCTCCAGTATAATTTATATATTTCTTGGAGGACTTTAGAATATCGAATATTATACACATGTTCTTATTTAATATATATCGTTTTTTTTCTTCAAAGTATTTTAGATCTCTTTAAAATCAAAACATGCCAACAGTGAAAAAGTGATCGCAGGAAATTATTGGTGATAGGTTAGAAGACAACATTACACAAAAAATCCCAAAAATGACCCGTTCGCCGTTTGTTTGTTGTTGAATTTCGAGCAAAGTAACTGAGGGGTATCTGCGCTAACTGTCCCTGAATTTGAAGTAATAGACTAGAGGGAATGTTAGTTAATCAACACCACTAAAATACCAGAATTACATTTGCTCTGTAACTTTATTTACTTCTTTCACACTGAAAATGGCCAGAATTACATTTGCTCTGTAACTTTATTTACTTCTTTCACACTGAAAATGGCCAGAAGTACATTTGCTCTGTAACTTTATTTACTTCTTTCACACTGAAAATGGCCAGAAGTACATTTGCTCTGTAACTTTATTTACTTCTTTCACACTGAAAATGGCCAGAAGTACATACTCTCTGTGTCTATATTTACTTCTTTCACACTGAAAATGGCCAGAAGTACATACTCTCTGTGTCTATATTTACTTTTTTCACACTGAAAATGGCCAGAAGTACATACTCTCTGTGTCTATATTTACTTCTTTCACACTGAAAATGGCCAGAAGTACATACTCTCTGTGTCTATATTTACTTTTTTCTACACTGAAAATGGCCAGAAGTACATACTCTCTGTGTCTATATTTACTTCTTTCATATTGAAACTGATCAGTAATATATATACTCTCTATTATGCAAACATAAACTAATAGATTGTTTGTGTAGGATATCACACACATATATATGAATTTAAACGTTTATGTAATTTATGGTAGATTGTTTGTGCAGGATATCACACACATATATATAAATTTAAGCGTTTATGTTATTTATGGTAGATTGTTTGTGCAGGATATCACACACATATATACAAATTGAAACGCTTATGTTATTTATGGTAGATTGTTTGTGCAGGATATCACACACACATATATATATAAATTTAAACGTTTATGTAATTTATGGTAGATTGTTTGTGCAGGATATCACACACATATATAAATTTAAACGTTTATGTTATTTATGGTAGATTGTTTGTGCAGGATATCACACACATATATAAATTTAAACGTTTATGTTATTTATGGTAGATTGTTTGTGCAGGATATCACACACATATATAAATTTAAACGTTTATGTTGTTTATGGTAGATTGTTTGTGTAGGATATCACATACATATAATTTATGGCTTATGTTTCTGTCACTTATTGTGCTTTCAGTTAGATTGTTTGTTTCACACTTTTCGTACAAACTACATAAAGGACTGAGCTAGCCATCTCTAAATTTCAGTTGATAAATTAGAAGGAAGACAACTTGTCAACACCACCCGCCGACAACTCTTGGGTTACTCTTCTCTGACCGAAGGTGTGGAATGATTGTTTTTATGGCAACGGGTCACGCACCTCAGAGTAAAGTGACCACTAATTCACGCCCGACCCTAATGTCTTCTGGAAAATTGGCTCAACAAATCTTTATGGTAGACTTTCTCATTAAGTCTTTTTTTTTTTAAAACAGGTTTCCAAGTTTTAACGTATATATTTTTGGATCAAAACAGTTAACAACAATTTACTTCATAATTCATGTTTAGTTAACGTGGTCTTTAGTTGATTATTTTTCAAGCATGGCTGAATGAATTGTATTGATACCAGATATTTTATCTAGCAAGTGATTGGCTGACATCGTTATCAATGCATTATACGTTCTGCTGGTCTTTTCCTTCTACGTGCTGACTTTTTCCCTCGTGTCACATTTTGCTACATTAATCGATTTCTGGTGATAGCAAGAGATGCGTCTGCTAAAAAGGTTCTAGAATTCTTAGTTATAATGTATAGTTTTATGGTCCAATCTCTAGGCCGATGACGAGAAACATCATTCAGGTGTGTCTTTTAGTCTATGATGTTCACGTCTGAAAACAACATCCATACAGGGAAGGCGGGGATATTCTATTGGATTGCCACCAGGTGGAATACATCGGCTTTTATTCTTGTCGAGGTGTTTGTAATAGAGGTTCATCAAAGGTTTGGGAATACTGAGTAGTTTTCCAACAGTTTGGGCCTTATGTGACAGGTGGATCAGGGCAACAACTGTGTCTGAGGTCCAGAAGTAAGGAACAGCATGTGGGTAACTGTAGTTTATTGGAACAGACGTACCCACACCTACAGATGCACCTGCTACTCAAGTAAGTATAAAGGTTGCAGGTGTTAAACACAGCTTTCGATTTTTACCAAACTGTACTTCAAACTTTCTTGGGAGATTTCGCTGTTTCTAACTTCGGAGCTGACCAAAGTTTGAGCACGAATGTCTATAAATTGTTTTGGAAACAATAAAAGAATAAGTAAACAAACGCCGAAACGATCTGTAATATGAGATGTGAGATCCATATAACAAGAACCATTTTAAAGTGTGAGATCCATATAACAAGAACCATTTTAAAGTGTGAGATCCATATAACAAGAACCATTTTAAAGTGTGAGATCCATATAACAAGAACCATTTTAAAGTGTGAGATCCATATAATAAGAACCATTTTAAAGTGTGAGATCCATATAATAAGAACCATTTTAAAGTGTGAGATCCATATAACAAGAACCATCTTAAAGTTAAAATTCTTTGTTTCAAATGAAATATCAAGTAATATAATATGATTCAGAATACTCCAAAACTAAGCTGCCTGGTCGAGAGTACCAATACTGAAGGGGGCCGTTTTACACTGCTGCTATAGTTCCGATTACATGTCTCCCGGCTCTAACTATAGAAATAATTTTGATTGCTATGAATACAAGTTTTAGGTAAAGAGTGGGATTCCGAAGTCCATAATAAACCTTGTTATATTTACAATAATTATTTCTCTTCTCTTAATAGTTTTTGTTCAATTTATTATAAGTTGGAAGCATTCTAACCCAACTACTTATACAAACGGAACATTATTTCTTGAATCGTGACCCATATTTCCGATTCAGATGGACAACTAACTCCTTTCTTCACGTGCTGCTGGTAAACATCAACCGTGGTGATGAAAAACGACAGTGTTTCAGAAAGCTGCCTCCTGGTAGTCTGTACTTGCAAAAAAATTTTTGAAATAGGAACGCTCCGACGTCTAAAGTATAACACCCGTGACTGTCTTCTACGAAACAAAAACACAACAAAAAATTTTTACATTTACTTTTTAGCCTGGACTATGTGGAATATTGTAGACAAACTAATGATTAAATAAACTGTTGACTGTTTAACAATAACGACAGTAACGATTAAATAAAATGTTGACTGTTTTACAGTAACGAAAGTTTTTTTTTGAAACTACTACATGTCACAAGATCAATGCAACAACCTAAAAAAGGCCAAGGATAGAATCTTTCTTTGACACACAGGCAATGACAAAATAATAGTAAAAACCTTGGTGTAAAACATTTGTTTCACCATTACATTTTGTCAATATAATCAAAAATAGCCATTTTTTCCTTCTCGAAACAAAAATCAATGAACTAGAGGAAGAATTTCTGTTACAGCCAACTAACTTATGTCAGTTTTCCAATATTTTTTTCACAGTTGAATAAATACTGTTTTGGTCTCTCTGTTGCTCTGTTCATGCGTATTTTTATTTATAAGAATGTAACCTAAGCCTTCCACATCAGCTAGTTACCATACAACAGTAAATACGACATCCTTAACCAACTGGAATTTTTACTAAAAGTTCCTCCACCATTAATGATACATCCTTAACCAACGGGATCTTTTACTAAAAGTTCCTCCATCATTAATGATACATCCTTAACCAACGGGATCTTTTACTAAAAGTTCCTCCATCATTAATGATACATCCTTAACCAACGGGATCTTTTACTAAAAGTTCCTCCACCATTAATGATACATCCTTAACCAACGGGATCTTTTACTAAAAATTCCTCCACCATTAATAATACATCCTTAACCAACGGGATCTTTTACTAAAAGTTCCTCCATCATTAATGATACATCCTTAACCAACGGGAACTCTTACTAAAAGTTCCTCCACCATTAATGATACATCCTTAACCAACTGGATCTTTTATTAAAAGTTCCTCCACCATTAATGATACATCCTTAACCAACGGGATCTTTTATTAAAAGTTCCTCCATCATTAATGATACATCCTTAACCAACGGGATCTTTTACTAAAAGTTCCTCCACCATTAATGATACATCCTTAACCAACGGGAATCTTTTACTAAACGTTCCTCCACCATTAATGATACATCCTTAACCAACGGGATCTTTTACTAAAACGTTCCTCCACCATTAATGATACATCCTTAACCAACGGGATCTTTTACTAAACGTTCCTCCACCATTAATGATACATCCTTAACCAACGGGATCTTTTACTAAAAGTTCCTTAACCATTAATGATACATCCTTAACCAACGGGATCTTTTACTAAAAGTTCCTCCATCATTAATGATACATCCTTAACCAACGGGATCTTTTACTAAAAGTACCTCACCATTAATGATACATCCTTAACCTAAACCTAATTTTTCTTGGTGACATCTGGAGTTCTTCCTACACTTTTATTACATTAACAATATACTTCACTCTGATATGACTCGATGAGTTTCAAATCGTTTTTAAACGAAGCGGTGCAGCTACTGAAACTTGTATAACTGAATTTTGATAATCTTTATTGATTTATTGTTTTCTGGTTTGTTTTGTAACAACAACTTCTAATTAATCTTTTAGTTACATTAATACACGCTAAGATATTTGATAATATTCTTCTATTCTAAACTTTATTATTTTATTAAATCACATTATAAAAACGTAATGCTAATTTTATTAATGTTTAAGGATATTTAGATCTACTTAAAAACACCCTAGACGTGAAAAAAAAGCTGCGACAAAAAAAAAAAGGGATCGAGCGTGCGATTTAAAGGAATTAAATCAAAATCCGTAGCCAGACTGGTAGCTACACTTTTAACATTGATAAGAGTTTTACAGCAAATATTAATTCATTAGTTAGCCAGGCAACGGTTTTTGTTGAAGTTAGGGCATGATGGTGAGTAAAACAAAATACGTGGATTAGATCACTAATGAATGAATTTATGGAGAAGTATGTGTTTCTATCAAATGAAGGAAACAAAAATATAAGAAATTCAATTAAAATAGGATATTTTATATCTCGTGTATGTCTTCATGGATTGCCTTGAAATTTGGTACGTGAAGTAAGGGTCCAGTAGAGCATATCCACAGAAAATATGTGATAATTTGGATTATTACAGTCCGAGCTACAGAAAGTGGAAAATTGCTAAATTATCACACGTGGTGTGTCCTGTAGGTTGTTTTAGCAGCACGACACAATACAGTGTGTCTTGCTAAGTTGGTGATATATATATATAACATTACCTACAATAGTCTATACCAGTGGTCGGCAACCTATGACCCGCAGGTCACTAAGTGGCCCGCGGCAATAATTTGGCT
>NW_013673148.1:16849-17758 GCF_000517525.1 Limulus polyphemus | reverse complement strand
ACAAAACAAACAAACAAAAACAATACAACACCAAATATCGGGTTTCGATACCCGCCGTGAACAGACCCCAATTAATGTATACAGACAATATATATATACATATATAAATACACCAAAGTTCTAAGAGAAGGTTTAAGAAAGAAAATAATGTGTTTGACTTGAATAAACATCACCTGAAGAAAGGTTTAGGTCCGAAACATTGTGTCAAATCAATGTTTTTCCAGAACACAAACTGGGCAACTTGTGTAGCTTTGGTGTAAACAACAAACAAACATTACTAAAATATAATTTGATGTGATGAAGAACAAGAAATTACACACATGCATGATAAGGAAATAATATCAGGTTTTGAACTACAGATTAAGATAAGGAAAATTAGTCCTAGGGAGTGAATTTTTTTTTTCTGGAATTACAGTGGTGTGGATATTCAGCTTGACTATACTTTATCATCTTGGATGCTTAACTAACTAAATCAAACTTTTTACTGTTAATATATAATAGATGAGCTTTAGAAACAGATTAGATATGACCACGTGGTCTCGACTGAGCCGTTTTAAAATCTATCCAACTAGTATCACTCTACTTGTTTGTGTATTTTTTATTGCAGCATTTATTTTGTTTTTGGATACTTCTTATAGCAATTCTAGAAATAACCAACGATCCCTACTTTCTGGTAAAAAATGACTTCTCTGCTTTTGACTTATGTATGACTTCTCTACTCTCTAATTATGTATGACTTCTCTACTCTTTAAATATGTATGACTTCTCTACTCTTTAATTATATATGACTCCTCTACTGTTTAATTATGTATGACTTCTCTACTCTTTAAATATGTATGACATTTCTACTCTTTAATTATATATGACTCCTCTACTGTTTAATTATGTATGACTTCTCTACTCTTTAAT
>NW_013673148.1:9753-16097 GCF_000517525.1 Limulus polyphemus | reverse complement strand
ATTATGTATGACTTCTCTACTCTTTAATTATGCATGACTTCTCTACTGTTTAATTATGTATGACTTCTCTACTCTTTAATTATGTATGACTTCTCTACTCTTTAATTATGCATGACTTCTCTACTGTTTAATTATATATGACTTCTCTACTCTTTAATTATGTATGACTTCTCTACTCTTTAATTATGTATGACTTCTCCACTCGTTAATTATGTATGACATTTCTACTCTTTAATTATGTATGACTTCTCTACTCTTTAATTATGTATGACTTCTCTACTCGTTAATTATGTATGACATTTCTACTCTTTAATTATGTATGACTTCTCTACTCTTTAATTATGTATGACCGAGTGGAGAAGTCATACATAATTAAAGAGTAGAGAAGTCATACATAATTAAAGAGTAGAGAAGTCATATATAATTAAACAGTAGAGAAGTCATGCATAATTAAAGAGTAGAGAAGTCATACATAATTAAACAGTAGAGAATTTAATTATGTATGACTTCTCTACTGTTTAATTATGTATGACGTCTCTACTCGTTAATTATGTATGACTTCTCTACTCTTTAATTATATATGACTTCTCTACTGTTTAATTATGTATGACTTCTCTATTCTTTAATTATGTATTACGTCTCTACTCGTTAATTATGTATGACTTCTCTACTCTTTAATTATGCATGACTTCTCTACTGTTTAATTATATATGACTTCTCTACTGTTTAATTATGTATGACTTCTCTACTGTTTAATTATGTATGACTTCTCTACTGTTTAATTATGCATGACTTCTCTACTCTTTAATTATGTATGACTCTCAAATGTTCCTAATTTTGGTTATTGATCTGATTCCCACTTTAAATACTCCTACGTTGATATCAAGAAACATATCAAATTAAATGTCTCTGTTGATTCTTAAGAGCCAAACAAAACTCCTTGGATGGCTGGTGCTTTTGGTTGGCTACTTTTCCCTTCGTCAGTGAATCCTAGGGCTCTCTAACTTGTCCGTTTAGCCCACAAAGCGCTCTTCAGGTTGAAAACTTTAAATCCATAAAAGTCCTAGTCAAAAAACAACAGCAGGTGGGATGTGGTAGAATGGAGTAACGTTAAATTGATAAATCGGGTTGAGTTGAAATTTGAATTAAATATTAGACAAACAAAACAAAGATATTGTGCTGAACAAAGAAGTTGGTCCAGGTTTAGAAGAAATATAGTACTAAACGTATGTTTTATAAATTCTGAATATTTTAAGTCTAGATGGCGTTAAAGGAACACAAATAATTATGTAGTGTACAAGTCTTGAACAAACTTCAACTTTTACACCTGAAGATGGCGGCGTAAGAACATCGAAACACGTAGAGTCGTTTTAGGGCTTGTTTCAGTTTTAATAAATTATTTATTGTCTAATTATTTTAGCATTGTACTTCTTTTATCATATACAAAATAACCTAAATATAACCATGAAATAAAATGGCGTTAATGGGGTAAAATGTAGATTTGTAGATATAAATAGATTAAGTCGAGTGTAGTTAAAAAGTTGAAGGTACAGGGTGATGTCAAGGAGAAACATTACAATATGTCCAAAAATGTGTTTAATAAATTCGAATAAAACAAAAATTCCATGATCCTAAAACGTAACTGAATATTTATTATATAAATCGTTGTATACCAAAATTAGTTGCCCGATGAGACAGTGATAACTTTATCGATTTACAAAGCTAAAATCCGGGGTTTGATTCCCCGCGGTGGACACAGGAGAGAGCCCTATGTGGCTTTGCTCTAAAACAAGCAATCTCCACCAAAATTATAAAAACAGAACAACGGTTATTTGTAAGTTACGGGTTATTATCACCAGAATCAATCGAAAAATGAAGTATGAAAAAAAAACAAAAAACTAGAGCGTTCAACAACATTATAAAGGCAATAAATATGTTTGTGACTGAGGGTCCATGTCTAAATATGAACTCTAAATAAATCAAGTCGAGTTTATTCACGACCTCATTACGTTGCTGAATCGGTTTGTTTGTTTTGAATTTCGCGCAAAGCTACACGAGGGCTATCAGCGCTAGCCGTCCATAATTGCGAGTCGAGCGCCCTAACCACCTGGCCATGCCGGGGCCTGCTGAATCGAAGCTAGTTGTCAGAATAGTTGTTAGTTGAGTAGAAGAGGATCTTCTAGTTGATGAACGATCTAAGGCTGAATCGAAGAAAAACAAATACATTTTGAGGACGATCTATTTTTTTTAGCTGGATCGTGGAGGTCAATTTTTTTCTTAGCTGAATGGACGAGAAGAATTTTTTCAGCTGTTGCATGAGCTTCACTGACGGACTAACAGACAGAACGTATTACGTAATATAGTGCTTTTTTTTTCTCTCAAGAGAACCAAAGAAAAAATGTTTTTGTTGGTGGTTTTTAGCGCACAGATGAACAATTGGCTAAGTGCGCTCTGTACACCGCAAGCAATCGAACCCCGGATTTTAGCGGTGTAAGTCCGGGGACTTACCGTTCATCCACCGGGAAACCCGACATAAAGAAAGATGTGTCGAGAGTTTAACATGACCCGATTACAGAGCTGCAGAGTGTAAGCTGTCTTCCCTGCTAAAATATAACATAGTTACGTTTCGATTAACCCTCGCGCTTCGAGAGCTAGTGATGCCATTCTGACAACATCATTCTGTTCGAAGTTTCAATAAAAACAAGCGTGTTTACTATATTTAGTTCCAGTGTCACGTTATAAAAAACAACAAATAGGGGAACGAAGAAGTTCCCAAGTCGTGGTCCAGACGGTCAACGGCGCGAGATCGATTCCAGGACGATGCTCTCAGTGACTATAACTGTCTGCCGAGGTAATCTGGCACGAAGATAACACGTGATGTATAACTCGCCGCCTCTAGTTGCATGCTCAACAGAAACAGCCGGTAGGTGATCAAACTACCTCTGGCGAACACAACTAAAGATAGCTAGTAAAAATATAGAACGCGTCAAACTTCACGCGCTATAACGCGGCGAGGATCTCGGTAGAGGTTATCTATCCTGCTTGCATGAAACCTTAGAGTCACATGGTCTGTGAAGAATGGGTTGCGTTTAAAAACTCAGATGGTCAGCTATTGCAGAACGATTTAATGGGATGTTGGTGACAGCATGAACGGTAAATTATAGTCTTCGACCAACACCTGTTTCGTGTTGTAGATAATTATTTGACGTGACCCAGGAACAGAGACCCGATTAATCTTTCTGACAAATTGAAAAAAAAGATCAAATAAAAAAAGTGAAAGTGTGACTCAAACATTTCTTTTTTATATAAAACTATATGCTGATATATATATATTACTGGTCTATAATAATGTATTAAAGCAATACAAGATATTTGCTACCTACCCAATCCAGTATTTTATTCTACAAACTTTCAAACCACTCAAAGCCTTATTTTAGGAATTATTTTTCTCATGTGGAAGTTATGTTTCTTTTAATATAAAATTCAGTCTGACAAACATAAACAAATGTTAGAACCAGATTAAAAGTGTCACGATCCACAGGGTATGGAATGGAACATTCAACTTGATCCACTTGGAATTAATTAATTATCACAAAGAGAGGATCCGCAAGATAACAGGAGGTTCGATCAGGAAAAGTATCACGTAGTAAATCTGAATTTTCTAACAATGACTGAGACGTGAAAAAAGCGATTGTGCATTACATACAATACAGTGAAAGCACTCATTGTATATTTTAAAGACTTTGTTTATTTGTAGTTTAAGCACAAAGCTACACAATGGGCTATCTGTCTCTGCCCACCACGGGTATCGAAACCCGATTTTTAGCGTTGTAAGACCGCAGACATACCGCTGTGTCACTGGAAGGCTTTTAGAAGACAATCACAATTATGAGTGGGTGTGAATGGAAGACCTTTCTAGAGTTTCAACGTTTACAATTCTAAGCAAATCTTCAATAACGTCATTTTACATACTGAAAAAAACCAGAATCGTATATACTCGTTTCTGTAGCGCCATTCTCCTCAGGACGCATGCGCGACCTTCGTCATTGTTGATCGTTACAATGAAAAGAACGTAAGAAAGGTTTTATTCTCAAAGTATCACTGATACGCTAGTGGAAAAGATCGATGTCTGCTTTTAAATAGTATATTCTTCTTATAGCAAACGTTCCAATGACAAAGCTCACGTGATACCAGAGGGAAATGACACAGAACAATAGGTAACTAAAGTTTAAAAGAACTTTTTAGCCATTTCCTTGACCAAAGTTCTATGTAAAACGACAAGCAATTGTATGCACGACAAATATGAAGATTTGTATGCAAACTTTAGACCTAAATAAAGAGGCTAGAAAATATGTTGCATTCCTGCATACAACATCTATCAAACTCTAAACTTTGTTGATCATTTTCATTTTTGGGTCTGTTCAATGGTACTGGTGTGTTTATCATAATCATACACTTGTTATACAAGTTATGTTAACCACAGCTTTACGTAAGTACGTTATATAGTATTGTTATCTGGCCTCGTCACTCCCGTACGTAGGTCTGTGCT
Source organism: Limulus polyphemus (assembly GCF_000517525.1). NCBI lineage: Eukaryota > Metazoa > Arthropoda > Merostomata > Xiphosura > Limulidae > Limulus > Limulus polyphemus. Next base: position 11,548 of record NW_013673148.1, on the reverse strand, counting down.
ATAGTAAAATTAGATATATTGATCATAGTAATAAGCGTAATTTTGTAAAGATGTATTGATCATCGCTGCCTTACGTGGTCTGTCATATGATAACTAAGATGTGTTGATTTTTCATTATTGTTGTATCTGTTTAATAATACTATAAGATGTATTGATCTATCGCAGTATTGTTGTATCTGTTTAATAATAATATAAGATTTGTTTATCTATCCAGTATTGTTGTATCTGTTTAATAATACTATAAGATGTGTTTATCTATCCAGTATTGTTGTATCTGTTTAATAATACTATCAGATGTGTTGATCTATCCGGTATTGTTGTATCTGTTTGATAATACTATAGATGTGTTTATCTATCTAGTATTGTTGTATCTGTTTAATAAAACTATAAGATGTGTTTATCTATCCAGTATTGTTGTATCTGTTTAATAATACTATAAGATGTGTTTATCTTAACATGCTATTTCCAGCTTTACGTTTAATCAATTTGTAAACCTAATTATTTCATAACGTCCACTCTTTCAATCTGTAAACATTTACAGTTATTATTATCTATTGTTCTCATTGCCTCGGTCGTAAATCTGGTTCTGCTACTCGTGGTGGGCAGAGCACAAATAGCCCATTGAGTAACTTCGTGATTAACAACAACGAAACCAATTTAAAAGTATTTTTATTCATAATAATTTTATTTGTAACTGAAAAAATATTTGACTAATATTAACAGGTAATTTATTAAAAAAAAATTCCTACTTTTCAAAATAATTCCTAGTTTGATAAATTAACTCTCCTATACGAACAAAGCTAAATTTTAATACTGTATCATGAGCAAAGGTATTAATTTCACAATTTAAATATATATATTATATGAATAATTTATGTAAGTTATAAAAAACGAGTCCAAATGCAGAACCCCGTAGAACACCATACTTTGTTACAATCAGATCACTAAAGTTATCTTTTATCCTCACAATCTGTATTCTTTCATATAAATAAAATATAAATCATTTTATTATAATTTCTCTTATCCATAGAATTTCCATTATATCTAACGATATTGGATATAATATTGTATCAAATATCTATTATATATCAAAAATACATTCAGCATATTTTTTATAATTATCTAACGATGCATGAATATTTCGTGTGAAGTTTAATAACAACTCTTAAGTAATTAACCCTTTTCTAAATCCTTATTGATTTGTAAACAAAAATTTTGTTTATTTCAAAATCTAATCAGCCTGCTTTTCACTATTTACAAGATACTGATAATAGCGAAACAGGTCATTAATTTACATAATTATTCCTATCACCTTTTTTGTATGTTGGAATTATTACACCATATTTTGAGCTCCCCTGGACAAGTTTCTGTTTTAATATATACATTACAATTATATACCAATGATTCTATGATATAATGTATATGCTTTATTACTACTCTTACTTAAATTCCATTATGCCCTGGATTTCTTTCGGTTTTCTAGACTCATAATTATAGTTTTAACATCCTCATTACGTGTAAGAAATAAACACGTAGAATTGTTTTATTTTATCAAATTGTTGTTTCTTTTTGTACTAAATGTTTCACATGGTTTGTTATCAAATTGTTGTTTCTTTTTGTAATACATGTTTCACATGGTTTGTTATCAAATTGTTGTTTCTTTTTGTAATAAATGTTTCACATGGTTTGTTATCAAATTGTTGTTTCTTTTTGTAATAAATGTTTGACATGGTTTGTTATCAAATTGTTGTTTCTTTTTGTAATAAATGTTTGACATGGTTTGTTATCAAATTGT
>NW_013673148.1:2837-8899 GCF_000517525.1 Limulus polyphemus | reverse complement strand
ATTTCCATATTTTCCCGACCAGTTAATATTATTTCCATATTTTCCCGACCAGTTAATATTATTTCCATATTTTCCCGACCAGTTAATAAAATGACATTGTTTTTACATTTTAAGATTATTCATGGTATTAATTTTTTCTATTGTTAGATTTTGATTAATTTTATTTCTGTAACATATATAAAGCTATCTTCATAATATGTATTAGAGGGATTTATTGATGTTTTATCACATTATTTCATTAATAACCCGTTGTTTCCTTAAAGTTGTTGTTTTTATAACGTTTGATTTGATTTGTTTATTTCTCTGATTGATATTTCTATGAATCTTCCAATATCAACATTTGTAAAAGTTTTCCTCAACTTATTTTACTTCAAGTATATTTTAAAATTTGTTAATCAATATTTTTTTTTCATAAATTCTCAATCTATATTATCTAAATTGCGAAATCCATTTAGATTTAATGCTATGGAGTAATGATCTTTTATTGTTATTTTTATAACCGCTACATATAAATAGAATTGATTGGCTTACTTCTACATTGATATATGATTAAAAAACCAAATTCAGTCACTAAATCTATATCCTTATTTATTTCATCACATAGATTAAACTTTTAAATCACTAAGATAGATTAAACTTTTAGTTTTATCGTTCCTTAAAACAATTTCGGATTCATTTAATAGATCATATATTAAAAATCTGTGTGGACTATAAATGTCTAATACAAGAATATCATATACAAGAATATCTTGAAGCATATACACAGAATTTCTCTTGTTAACAATTCATGATTGTTTAACTTTTCTTTCTCTATTATATAAAGCTATCTTCATAATATTTATCAAATGAATTTGTTTATGTTTGTGCACGTTATGTCTTAGTTAATTCATTAGTGATACACGGTTTCTTACTTCCCCAGACCTTCTAAACTGTCTACAGTTATAAATATTTTATATCAATAAATCAGTCAGAATTAATGCATCTACTGTGTTTTACAACTTATGCATTATTAACACAGTTGTTCCCCAGTGGCATGTCTGCGGACTTACAATGCTAGAATCCGGGTTTCAATGCCCGTGGTGGGCAGAACACAGATAGCCCATTGTGTTGCTTTGTGTTTAACTTCAAACAATTAATTCAATCTGCTCCAACTCATCCCTTATATTTATTGGGAATACTTATTGTCGGTTATTTCTGCCTAGAAAAAACCCCCAAACAATCCAATTTTTGTTTTACATGACAAATTAAAGCTTTTTTATATTCTGTTTGATAAGTATATTTTATTCAATTACTTTATTAAAAACCTCTTCATTCCAGCTTTCTCATAAACATTTGTAATTTTTTTACCCACCCAAATTTGATACTTACAGTTTCCACTATAGCTGTTTTAATATGTGTGTTAAATATTCATTCAGGTGAATTTTAATTTGTTTTTATTTTTGAATATATATTAGCACTTCTTATTTCGGCCGCCTGGAGGAGGCCACATGTTTTATCCACTCGCACCACTATACAGTTGTCTGTCAGTCAACCAGTAGACACTAAATGACGTCACATAAGGGAAGCTTAACGTTGCAGTTTTTACTGTTGTGACGTCAGTAAAACGTGCGCATGCCATGGATCACGAGAAGAATTTTGCACTCTGTAGACTACAACACAGCATGACATATGAACTTCAAAAGCAAAAATCAAAATCTTAATTTTGATTTTATTTACTCTTGAAACAGAACACTTTCGGGAATCCTAAGGACGTACATCTAGTGTTTTAATTTGTTATGAGCCAGTTATCTCTTACTGAGTTTGAGTTAAATTTTGTTGCTATAGGTTATATTCTTTATTTGTTCACAGCTGTTATTCTTTGTAAAGTATGTATGTTACCCTTCACTGACTCGAATATGGATTTTACACAACCTCATGCACGTTTTCTCTTCGTTCTTCTGGTACTCCAGACTTTGATTCCTTAAATACTGATTTAATTCACAAACTTAATTTGTTTTAACTATTTTCTTAATTCCAAGTTAAGTCTCCAGTTCCATGTTTGTTCTTTTAACTTATTTTTTTATTTTTTTAGTAATGCCTAACGAGGTAGTTATAAACTCACCAATCTTATTTCAGGTACATTATGTTGTTGTTTTCCAGTTCACACCCATCGTTCTTCCATTATTATGTTTGCCAGATATTCTATACGTAACTCACCAATCTTATTTCAGGTACATTATGTTGTTGTTGTTTTCCAGTTCACACCTATCGTTCTTTAATTCCATTATTATGTTTGCCAGATATTCTATACGTAACTCACCAATTTTATTTCAGGTACAACAGGAAGTTGTTGTTGTTTTCCAGTTCACACCCATGGTTCTTTAATTCCATTATTACGGTTGCCAGATATTCTATACGTAACTCACCAATTTTATTTCAGGTACATTATGTTGTTGTTGTTTTCCAGTTCACACCCATGGTTCTTTAATTCTATTATTATGTTTGCAAGATATTCTATACGTAACTCACCAATCTTATTTCAGGTACATTATGTTGTTGTTGTTGTTTTCCAGTTCACACCCATGGTTCTTTAATTCCATTATTATGTTTGCCAGGTATTCTATACGTATCTCACCAATTTTATTTCTGTTGAGTGTTGTTTCTATTTCACAAGAACACCAACTTTAGGTAATATTCCATCGGCCTTCAATCTTGTTTCGCTGCATGCCTGTTCCCGTCCTCTTCGTCGGGTTTTATCGTCATCAACTTACTGGGATTAAACACAAATCTTGTATTCAGAACCTAAAAATATACTCTATCATAGAATCACATTGGACTATCTGCTGTGTCCACCGTGTGATATCGAATCCCGGATTTTAGAGTTGTAAGTTCGTAAACTTACTGCTGCCCCGTTTGGGTCCCCAGAGGGATGAGCTTCTTTGGAAGTATCATTTTTATCAAAACGTATTACGTGCGCATGCGCAAAGTTAGAAAGGATGTCGAGAGGATAAATATGTGTTCAGTGATACCACAATAAGAACACGTGAAACAGCTGTTGCTAAGTCAGTAAGAACACTTGAGACAACTGTTGTTAAGTCAGTAAGAACACTTGAGACAACTGTTGTTAAGTCAGTAAGAACACTTGACAAAGCTGATGTTAAGTAGTGATAACACGAAACTGTTGATGGTAAATCGGTTGAAGCACATGAAGCAAAAAATCACTTAAGCTTTTCAGACGACTGCGTCCAGGAAATTAATGGACACAATGCTGTGAAACTCGATACGGAGACCAACTTGACCATTAATGGACACAATGTTGTGAAACTCGACAAGTAGACCAACTTGACCATTATGGATACAATACTGTGAAACTCGACACGTTGACCAACTTGACCATTAATGAACACAATGTTGTGAAACTCGATACGGAGACCAACTTGACCATTAATGGACACAATGTTGTGAAACTCGACAAGTAGACCAACTTGACCATTATGGATACAATATTGTGAAACTCGACACGTTGACCAACTTGACCATTATGGATACAATATTGTGAAACTCGACACGTTGACCAACTTGACCATTAATGGACACAATGTTGTGAAACTCGACACGTAGACCAACTTGACCATTAATGGACACAATGTTGTGAAACTCGACAAGTAGACCAACTTGACCATTATGGATACAATATTGTGAAACTCGACACGTATACCAACTGGACCCTCGCGAACACAACGTGTGGTGTGTTATGATGACGTAATGGGCACTCTACGTGGTACCTATAGTTAAAAAAGACGTCGTTCAAAGTTCTGTTCAATCAGTTTTGAAGAAGACACTGCAATATTATCTATCTTCCTCGTGGTCAGTTGGGCCTACGTACAGAATTTTACAACAATGTAGGGTCCATTGATTTCCTAAAGACAGTCTCCAGTATTTTATTAGTGGATATGGATATTGATGTAATGAAAAAGAAGGACACCGGGTGCGTCTTCCAGATGTTCCTCTTCCCTGGAGATATCATCCTGTGTTTCTATCTTCATTGATGTTAAAACACTTTCAAGAGAAATATATTTTATTTGTTAATAAGCGCAACGTTAAACAATGGGTTATCTGTGTTGTGCCCACCACGGGTATCAAAACGGAATTTTTAGTATTATAAGCATCCAGGCTTACCGTTGAATCTACAGGAAGCTAGAGGTTAAAATATCTGCCTGTGTTTCGGTGCAAAACACGTTTTAAAAGAAAATCCAACAAACACAGAAAGTAATTAAAAATAATGAACTACTATGATTCAAATGTACTAGGCCCGGTATGGCCATGTGGTTAGGTCCCCGGCATGGCCAGGTGGTTAGGGAGCTCGAATCACAGGTGGGACGGGGATTCAAACCCGTGACCCTCAGATTGTGATTCGAGCTCCCTAACCACATGGCCATACCGGGCCTATTGGTGGGACGGGGATTCAAACCCGCGACCCTCAGATTGAAATATGCTCGCCCTTTCAGCCGTGGAAGCGTTATAATGTAACAGTCAATTCCACTATTCATTGGTAAAAAGAGTAGCCCAAGAGTTGGCGGTGGGTGGTGATGACTAGCTGCCTTCCCTCCAGTCTTACACTGCTAAATTCAAAACAAACAAACAAACAAATGTATTAGTTCTGTGTCAAAAAAAAAAGAAGACAAGAACTGGATCAGCTGAATTTTTTATGTCAGATATTCTCATTATATACATATATACATTAAATACACCGAGGTTTGGTTAGAAATTAACAATACCCAATAAAGGTTATGCCGGTCACGTGTTAAGGGAATGTCGTGACGTAGAAATGATTGACTCGCTGACAAATCGGGTGATAAGCTGGGCCAAAAACCTTGAGTGTTAGTGAAGAGTACGTTTAGTAGTGGAACAACTCTAATAACATTAATAGGCAGAAAGGGATCGTGACTTTAGCTACCAGGTTCATAACGAAACTGTTTCCAACGCCTCCTACTCACATTACGAAAATATTATCAGTAAGAGAGATTTCGTTTTTGTGAACGAGAACTAACGCCGGTAAGACTGGACTAATTTGTTAACACATAACGTTTTTACATTTTCATTTTTTTTAATTCCCAAATCAAGTTCCATACGGTTAATCTTCTCTCGGGTTATATAAAATAAATATTTACTGATGTTAGATTTGCTTTACTTCTGTTATAATAGAGAATTTCGACCAAGCTCCGAAAAATATATAAACCGTTTTGTTATGAATTACAGTCACGCCGATGTTGGGGCTGGTTTGGTCATTTGTTCTCCAGGAATGCTAAATATTTGTAAACATAAAGAGGTTGACCACTTCTTGGTGGGGGATGGTAAATAAAATCATTTTTAAAATTGTTCGTTGATTAAAGTTTTCGTAATAAGACAACCTAATTTCTCTAGTTTCGTTTTGCTATCTATCTCTCCGGAGTCCCCCAGTGGCATAGCGGTAAGTCTGAAGGCTTATAACGTTATAAACCGGGTTTCGATTCCCGTGGTCTGACAGTAAAGCATTGATTTTGGGATTCAAGTCTCTTTGTTAAAGGTCGCCTTTGTCTTTGATTTGTGAACCTTACCTCGATCTGACTAGATTTAATAACTTTAAAAATTTATTAATTACAATTATTACTTCTCGACGCAGTTGATATCCTTCAGGGTAGTTTTACAATAAAATCTCACGAAGGGGGGATATATCCCCGAGCACCCCAGTTTGGGGGGGTTCTCATTCTGCTTACTCTTTATCTAAACTTAAAACCTCTAAAAACGTAGCGGGCTCAGCACAGATAGCCCATCGTGTAGCTTTGTGCTTTACTCCAAAAAACAAGCAACACTATCTATTTATCCCTGAAGAACCGACCTGAGTGAGTTTGATCATAATAACAAACTCACTATCTATCTATCCCTGAAGGACCGACCCGAGTAAGTTTGATCATAATAACAAACTCACTATCTATCTATCCCTGAAGGACCGATCCGAGTAAGTTTGATCATAATAACAAACTCACTATCTATCTATCCCTGAAGGACCGATCCGAGTAAGTTTGATCATAATAACAAACTCA
>NW_013673148.1:0-1917 GCF_000517525.1 Limulus polyphemus | reverse complement strand
AACGCCCCCACGGCTGAAAGGGCGAGCATGTTTGGTGGGACGGGGATTCGAACCCGCGACCCTCCGATTGCGAGTCGAGCGCCCTAACCACCTGGCCATGCCGGGCCATATCGTTAGAAAGGCCTTTGTCCGAGGAATCTGGATTGCATATTGGATTTTCAATTCAGAATCACTTTACCTGTTTCTTTACTTAGTCAAACTTTTCAATGCAACGAGTGTTGTACACGATGGCACAATATCGTTGTAATCAGGTGACGACTGGATTGGATTTCATCTTTAGTTTTTGTTTTTCAAAAGTATTTCGCAGAAACAACATTTAACCCGAGTGTAATTTCCTATCAAAATGAACATTACACTAAATACAACTTCTATAGGCTTTCCCGTTTTATTTAGGTCTAAAATACGCATGTGCAGTTCGTTCAAAGCCATATGCTTATCACTTTGTGAACACGCATTCAGACGTTTCAGCATATTCAGCTACGTTTGCCTTCATTACAACTTTACATTTACATAATTTGCAATAATTTAACTTCAGTTCGTTTCATAAGCTACTATAAAAACCTTTTATCTGCTTGTTGTCTTTAGTACAGGTTTTATTCTTCGTTTTTATGAGTTTCTTTGTTTCAACTTATAAAAACGTGTCATACACTGAACGATCATAACTGTTTCCTATTTTATACACTATTATATGTATCGTTACTATATTTCATTGTTTACGTGTAGTTTTATTAAATAAAGTTACGTCTACAAGATAGCGTAGCTTAAATGGCGAGCGTGAAAATGATAGAATAAGAAAAATTCAAGTGAAGGGCATGAAAACTACTGGAAATGTTTTGCCAATCATGGCTAGTTTTATTAAAATAACTGATCATGAAGAAGCCAGCCAAACAGTTAAGAAAATAAGCTACTTATTGCTGATATAAAATGTTTTGACGTTCCAGTATCTGAAGTTGTCTCAGTTATATGACTTTAGATATTACAAGGTTGAATACCTTATATCAAAAATAACATTTCATATGCATATCACCAAGCCACGTGACAAACAAGGCTGATATAAAATAGCGGTGGAACGACGTGTATCAGAACTACATTATTAAATTGTTTGGCATTTCGCAGGTAGTGTGATGCCACTGAAAAACTGATCGATTTTGGGACCCAAAATACTTATACATCAGATGATAAAAATGTGTTCAGTTGGGGATTTAGAGTTTTCTAAAACGGAGACACCTCTTGTACTTAATAACATTGGGAAACAAAGGACTATGGAGCTATCTTCTTTAGATCCTCCACTCATTGATTAACTCTTCTTTAGATCCTCCACTCAGTGATTAACTCTTCTTTAGATCATCCACTCATTGATTAACTCTTCTTTAGATCCCCCACTCATTGATTAACTTTTCTTTAGATCATTCACTCAATGATTAACTCTTCTATAGATTCTCCACTCATTGATTAACTCTTCTTTAGATCATCCACTCATTGATTAACGTTTCTTTAGATCATTCACTCAATGATTAACTCTTCTATAGATTTTCCACTCATTGATTAACTCTTCTTTAGATCATCCACTCATTGATTAACTTTTCTTTAGATCATTCACTCAATGATTAACTCTTCTTTAGATCCTCCACTCATTGATTAACTCTTCTTTAGATCCTCCACTCATTGATTAACTCTTCTGTAGATCCTCCACTCATTGATTAACTCTTCTTTAGATCCTCCACTCAGTGATTAACTCTTCTTTAGATCCTCCACTCAGTGATTAACTCTTCTTTAGATCCTCCACTCATTGATTAACTCTTCTTTAGATCATCCACTCAGTGATTAACTCTTCTTTAGATCCTCCACTCAGTGATTAACTCTTCTTTAGATCATCCACTCATTGGTTAACTCTTCTTTAGATCATCCACTCATTGG
>NW_013673147.1:38313-40375 GCF_000517525.1 Limulus polyphemus | reverse complement strand
TATATTTGATTGAAATAATGCTTGACTGTTAACGATAAGACAGTAGAATATATTCTACAATCTTACAGCTAGCCATTCTTTAATCAAACATGCTTGGTAAATTGAATTAGTTTTATTTAATGTAACAACATATGAGCTGTTCACAGTGATGAGATATCATGCTTTTCTAGATAAGATCTTTAAAAAATGAAACTGGTTTACTGACTTGTTTATAAATGTCATTCTATTTGCTAATAGCATAATACACATACTTAAAGTAATCTAATTGTTCTTCATACATTATGTTTAGTGGTATTTGATTTTAGGTGAAACATTAGAGAATATACAGTTTACCGGTTAATATCATAGTAAACTACACAAGGTCCGTATAATGAATAGATAAGAGATAAAGTTATCTATGTAGGTTGATAGGAATGGTTATCTAAGTACGTTGATATGCATGGTTATCTAAGTGTTAGGTTATCAAGAAATTAATGTCTCGTTTTGAAACACTTTCATTAACCACCCCCCAAAAAATCGTACATCACGTATAACAGTTAAACGAACCACCTAAAAAAAATATTGTATGTCTTAACACCTGTCGTACAATCCAACCTGGCATCTTGATGTATGAAAGGTTTGGGTTGTTTTTATTAGACAAAAAGAAGACGTCTGGTACTATTTTTGAGATCTTAAGTTGCTGGACCTGACCCAACATGGAGAAGTTAACTTGTAAATGTAAAGCGATGTTAATTTTCGTCTTAGAAGTTGTGCCAGGCTTCATTCACCGTAATAACCCTAAATCACCAGTTTCTTAAGTGCCCCTCCCCCTATAGACCATCCTAGGCTCAGTATTAAAAGATGCTGGGCTGGCTCATGTGGCAGGTGTTAAGTTAGAAACGTATACATTTACCTGGTATATTATAAGTACCGTATCTGTAGAAGGACAGTTCACTCACTTAAAATATAGCTTCAAACACTTTTTGTTGATTTTTTTAAGACCTACAAATTTATTTTTATTATTGTTAAATAAACTAATATTTTAAGTACTTTTTAAGTTATGTAGAGCATACTGGAAAACATGCTGAAAAATAAATTATATGGTTGTTTTTCTTTAAATTTTTCTGGTGTGCTATAAGGAAGTGTTTCAACCTAGTAAAAGTGGGAGCAGGTAGAAAATGTCAAGCAGTAAACTGCTTATTATTTGAATACATTGAATAAGAAGTATGAACATTTTATACAGTATTTCTGTATTAAAAACGAGCCATTCTATGAAATTAATATGATTTTCTGTTCTAGAAAACAGCTTCATGTTTATCCCTCCCAATCGTTATATATTCCATGGAGCAGAGGAATATCCAGGAAACAGTAGTGATGTAGATAGTTGTCATGATGAGGAACAGAACTTGAGTCCACCACACAGTCACCCTTTCACTGAGGGAACAGACAGCAAAGAGCACAAGATTATATCTGCAAACTTGTAAAAAACGTTGAAAGATTATTTATACACAGAACAAGGACAATAAATGTTGCTTATGTAACTAAACACATACTCAACAGTATGTTAAAGTGATCAGAGATGTGACTAAACATATACTCAACAGTATGTTAAAGTGATCAGAGATGTAACTAAACACATACTCAACAGTATGTTAAAGTGATCAGAGATGTAACTAAACACATACTCAACAGTATGTTAAAGTGATCAGAGATGTAACTAAACACATACCAGTATGTTAAAGTGATCAGAGATGTAACTAAACACATACTCAACAGTATGTTAAAGTGATCAGATATGTAACTAAACACATACTCAACAGTATGCTGAAGTGATCAGAGATGTGACTAAACACATACTCAACAGTATGCTGAAGTGATCAGAGATGTAACTAAACACATACTCGCCAGTATGTTAAAGTGATCAGAGATGTAACTAAACACATACTCACCAGTATGTTAAAGTGATCAGAGATGTGACTAAACACGTGCTCAACAGTATGTTAAAGTGATCAGAGATGTAACTAAACACATACTCAACAGTATGTTAAAGTGATCAGAGATGTAACTAAACACATACTCAACA
>NW_013673147.1:28298-37405 GCF_000517525.1 Limulus polyphemus | reverse complement strand
CTCAACAGTATGTTAAAGGGTTACATCTCTGATCATACACACATACTCAACAGTATGCTGAAGTGATCAGAGATGTAACTAAACACATACTCAACAGTATGCTGAAGTGATCAGAGATGTGACTACACGTTTGCTCTGCTAAATATAATTAATGTCATAGTGTGTTCTCATTATCAGAAATGCACTTTATTTGTGTCTTGATATAAATCATGAAGGTTTGTTATACATCAAGAAAGATGATTAATCAGTGATCAGTTTCTTTACAAAGAGTTTAATTTATAACATTATGAAAATGTTTATAGAGTATTTCACTCGCAATAGAAATAAATGTTATACTTTCATGTTTTGTAGATTTTTAAAGCAGATTTAGTAAGTTTTAAAAATATCTGATGTAAGAGTGGGTCATTGTGAAGAAGAAAACAAACATACCTCTATTAAATTGACTTGTTCTTTAAACCCCCTGACATTTTGATGGGACCATTCACCCCCCTCCCCCCAAACAAATTAATTTATCTGATCTAAATATCGGTATTGAAAGTATACTAGAAATCCATGTTTTTTTTGTTAGTCCTTAAGACGTCAAAACCGCTAACAAGTGAATGCCTTGTTTTTTCTTACCTCCAACTGTTAGCCATAGCTATACATTGTCAACATGTTGATTTGACCCACAATAGTCTGAAACTTACTGAACTATTTAGCTAACACTTTATAATGTTATAGGTTTTCTTAATTTGTCTGATGAACAGCATTTGTGTATAATAGTGGAAAATATTCACTGATATAAATTAGGCTGGTTTCCCAAAGGTGAAGAAAACACTGTATTAGGGTCGTTACGATGTTTGTGACGTTGATCCTTAGAAACATTTAAATCAGTAGCCGTTGTTTTACTGAAGAAGAAAACTAATTTGGAGAGTAAAAAAATAAACCAGCTATCTTTTAGCAACCGAGTAAAAAAATTTTTTCTGCAACATAATAAAGAAGATAGGATTATTTTATGAAATCAATAAAATGTGGCATTCTAAGTATCATACACAAAAGTGGTTTTATCTTCTAAAAGCTTTACTGGATTGTCAGATTATTAGGAATTGTGTACTAAACAAGGAACATTTATCTTCTAAATATGAAACACGTTGGGTTTTTTATGTTCTTGAAATAAGCAAATATGAACGACAATATTCAGTGCACCAAACTTGAAAATGTTTTGTCTACCAAACCTGCAAAAGGCTTATCTTCTGTTGACCAAGAACCATCGGGTGCCTTCAACAGTAAGGTAAAGTTATGGACCAATGTTAAGGTATCTGCACTGTCCATCATGTTCGTTAACAAGATCATGTATTAAAGAAAATATAAATCATGGAGACATAAGCTTTTATCATAATTCTTGATAACTATCCTCTTTAGGGATGATTTGTGTGACTCCCATCTTACTATTTAGCATCAGGCAGGTCCTGATGGTTGTAGTTAAACCCTTGGTTATTCATCACACAATCTTCATGATAGCCTACTTGTAAAGTTGTTGGATGTTTAATAACTGACCACAATAAAAAGTTATTTGTGAAATTTTTGTCAAAGATCTTATATTGTAGGGGATTGTAGTTTTGTAGTGTAAAATGAATAGCAAAGGCAGGATTTAAAAACCAAGGTATGTGTTGTGAGCATTTTTATTATTTTTTTAAATCTCATGTAATAGTTTTGGTAAATTATATCTGTACAAAACAGATAAAAAGTTTGTGAAATCAGTGTTTGACAATCAATTTTATCATCCAAACTGTTTTATTGTATGTTTGCAAGCAAAGTAAAGATCTTACAAAGTACCCAGTAATATTATAAAGTAACGAAATAAGTTATCTCTGTAGTTTGCATTGCTTTCTGTAAATATATTTCATGTATTTTGATTATTTAGTTTTTAAAATTTCACGTCCTATACTATTTTATGATAGAATATATGCAAGGATGCGTGTCAATTTATATATTTATAGACTAAACTTGTAATCATGTTTCAGATGGAATCATACACACCGTTAGTTATGTATATAAAAACTTTTCAATGCTCTATTGGCTTTGGTTTCTTTTTTATAAAAGCATCTGGCTTGGGAAAGACTCATTATATTTCTACATTGTGTTCTAGTAAATTTGTTTTATACTTTGTCGACCGACCTTCATTCTCACGCAGTGTTTTAGAACTCTGTTTCCTAAATATGGAATTCAATAACTCTGGTCTTAATGCATCCTTGTCAGAACAGATATCGTGTACTCTAACAGTATAGATTCAACGGCACAATAAGTTTTATAGTGGACATTACAAGATGATCACTTAACCTGAACAAGAGTGTGGTAAACCAGAACATGTTTTAATTATAAATGTGTGTCTGACCCAAGTACAAGTCCATTGTCAATTGCCATTCCTCTTCAAAGGTACAACAAGCCACAGCTCGTGATCATGTAATGACCATCTGATTAAAGTCGCATTTCTTTTTATTTTATCTGTAGTATTGAAGGCTGGACTAATCAGGCATCACTCTCATCATTTCTCCAATAGTTGCATGACTGAAGTCTCTGCATAGACAGGAAATCATGTGAAATCCACACAGTTATGATTATGTTGTCCAAGCCGATTTGTAATGTATACCTAACATCATTAGACCACTAAAATTTGTATTTTTCTACATCTTTTTCTGTGTTTATAAATCATCATCTCTGGGATCAATAATCCTTATGTCATGTAGAGGCATTTCAGATTTAACATAAAACATTTAATTTAAGAGCAACTTCAAGCTCTTACTGCAAAGGAAACACACAGGTTAATATTAACAAAAATAAAAGTACTTTATATTATTTCCAGAGCTCGTGGGTTTGACAACACTTTTAGAACTAAATAAAATTATAATTCGGGTTTCTGATTTTCAGTTTTAAACAATAAAACACTCCCCCCCCCCTCCCAAAAGAAACTTTTCCAGTTTATTTTATGTCAATGTCCCCTCTTTTCCAAGTCACTGTGCTCATGAAAATTAACCCTTTACATACAGGCTCGTATATTATTTTTTAACAGTTTAATTACTTTTATGACAGTAAGTAAATATATATATTTAAAAAAACAAGAAATTTGGGATTTATGTTTGATGTATTCATTATTTGCTGTCAGTCAACAATGAAATGTAAGCCTATGTTTTGTACTTGTTATTACTCCCATAATAGAAATTGTGTGCAGAAAATATAAGGTATATTAACATACTCATTCCAGTATTAAAAGCAGAAATTGACTTTAAGGTATCTAAGTAAAGGTAAACACCAATAAACAGAAGTCTTAATAATAATATAGTGGCAAATTTATTTTGTTAAAAATTGTTTTACTTTTACTAAAAGTAACATTTCCGAGACTAGATAAGCTACTTGCAACATATTATAAACCCTAATTAATTAAGACGGCCCTTTAAAAGGAGACATTGTACAGTAGCAGGTATTAATTATAAAAGTAATATTACTCACATTTTATGTTTTTACAGTTTACTTGTTTCTCAACTTCATTAATAGTACTTAATATCACCAAAATTTTATTACTGTAATTTGTTTTCTATGTTCAGGCAAGTGTAAAAAATGGTGAAAGAAAAAACAAACAAAAACCATTTATCTTAATATTTCTTTTGTTTCTATCTGGAGAAAACAAAATAAAACAAGGACAAGAATTATTTACATTCACATATGATTGAAATCCAAAACAAGTATTTCACTTCAGCTTCTTCAGTAACTAATTATCATCACCATCTTCAATTTTTGGTGCAAGATAATATTTCATGTAACCCATGTCAGCAATCTTGTATTCCACAGCTAAGAAAAAAAAAATGTTAGAAATTAATGTATTATTTCTGTACCATAAAATTTACTTCTCCAAAAATAAGCTGTCTTTCCCTGCACAATCAAAATTACTTGAATAAATCACCGAAGATTAAAGATTTTATAATTAAAGTACTCACCAAGAGGAACATCAGCAGACATCGAGAGCTGAACTTGAGCTGCCAGCGGAGTGGCTTTAGTAAAGGAATTCAAGTAACGAAGGGCAAACGTTAGGGTTACTGCTTCCTGCATATCAATGATCACTGCTTCTTCCTCTTTGTCTACATTTGCAGTCTGTGATAACTTAATGTTTCCTAGGTAACAATTCATAAAAGGTATTTAATGATCTATTTCTTGATTAAATCATAGAAAGATTTATTGATTACGATGAAAAGAGAAAAACTTTATTATTTACAGAGGGTTGAGTACATTACACAAACAATTCTGAATATGCAAATCAGCATGTCATGTGACAATCACAGCAGGTACAAAACAATGTTTGGAACTTTGGAAGGTAGTGTGATGCCACCAAAAATTAACCTCTCACTTGAAGGTAGATATCCAAGAAAGAAATATCCCTTGTACTTAATGGTACTGGAAATCAAAGTAAAATGGATCAACTTGGGGGATGAGTACCATCCAGAAAGAGACCTGCAACAAGTTTCCATGACATCTATTCAACTGTCACATACTTCAAGCAGCTGGACAGTGAAATGGGTATTCGTGCATTATACATACAAAGAAGTACCAATCAAGAGACCTGGGCAATTAATTCAATTAGCATCAGGTGAAAATATATTAATCAAAATTACAAATAAATTATTAAAATAAACAAAACTAACTTATAAATATTAGTGTTTCTAATTATTCCAAGTAGTTGAAATACTGTCATTATTATTCTCAACTAACTAAAGGTTGTTCACCTTAAGTGGTTAATATCACAACTCATGCGATCAATCAACTAATCATAATTAGCATTTCCAGTTATTACTGTTTTTGATTATTTTAATTATCCAAGTCAAGTGAGATTAACCAATTAGTTTAATGTAATCAGTTAATTAGCCTGAATGATTAATCAAATACCACTAATGGCTCAACTCACCAGATGCAGCATCTGTAGACTACTGTGTAATCAGACACTCTGAAACCAGATGTATTAGAGAAAGCACTAATGATGGTGCTGTGATTTTAACACTAAAGCCATACAAAAAGAGCCTTTTACAATGCAAAGATGCACGATCAGAGATGAACAGTAACCACATGTTGAAGCTCCAAAACCATTTTAATACAAAGTACTCAACCTATGAATTTTATGTTCATTCCAATTTCTAATGCTCACAATTACTTGCTTCTATTTTAATAAGTGAATTCATCAGGAATAGGGTTTAATTCAGGATTAAATCAGTTCATTATTTTCTTCTAAGACACTATATTTTAAATCATCATAAATATTGCTTTGCCATTAAATGTTTTAATTTTGTTGCTTATCAGTAAAACTAATTTTAAATTGCTGACTATAGGTTTGTTCTCTGTATAGCATTAGAGATTAGAGCTGAGCAATGGGTGGAATTTGCTAATCATCTGGTTCATTAATTGATTATATTAAATTCATAAATTATTCCCTCGTGTGACTAACATTGCTATTTCCAAACTGTTACAGATTTTAAAGATATCTTCAAAATACCTATTAACATCTTCAGGTACAACAACTTAAAACTAAATTACTTAGATATCTTCAAAATACCTATTAACATCTTCAGGTACAACAACTTAAAACTAAATTACTTAGACATCTTCAAAATACCTATCAACATCTTCAGGTACAACAACTTAAAACTAAATTACTTAGATATCTTCAAAATACCTATTGAGTAATTTAGTTTTAAGTTGTTGTACCTGAAGATGTTTTTAATCCTAAACTGTTTTATGTAAACATTTGTCATATTCTTATAAATTATATAATGTAATTCAGATTTTAGGTAACGGACACATGATATTAAGATCAGATAGACCTAGTAAGTTCTAGGAAATTTCATGTCGGATTTCTAGTACATTCTATGGTAAGTTATAAATTTGAGATGTTTATAAAGATTTTAGAATTGTTTAAAAAAATAGTATTTAATTGTACCTTGTACAATGAATCAGTCAATTTATTTTATGTTTCAGATGTGAAGTGGTACAAGTAAGTTTATTCTCTATGTTTGTGTGGTGCAGTTTATAAAAACATTAATGTAAAAATAATTTATTATTTGTATGGACTGTACTTCAAGTTATTTTCACAATGTTACAACAACGTAACATGAAACCTTTAACAAGTTGAAAATACGACTTCACTGTTGTGTGTTTCTCCCTACAAATTTCTACAAGACACTACTGTAATAAAACTACTGAGTTTTTCTTTAAAATGAGCATTACTATGACATTTACAAAAAAATTTTTTATACAAAATTAATAAACTTTATTACCCTAAAAAACTCAAGAATGATATATTTTTAAAAATACAACTGTTTCTGGCATCAGTTAATTGAATATGTCCTTTGCTGTTAGAGAAAAATGTTTTTTAAAACATGTTTTAAATTGGACCACTAATACTGATGTTAATAGAAAAATAAAATACAGAAGAGCTCACTAGATGGAGTACTTATTTTAAACATTTTTCAAACAATAAAAAAATATTAATCACCACAAAGATTTGATGACAATTTTTATTTATCTTATTACTACCAACTCTATTTTAAACTTTAATGAAGAAGATCATTACCGAAATTCCTCGTTCACTCAATTCCCACAACAAAAGCAGAAGAAATATTCAATATTTAACAAAATTCAAACTTTAAAGGAAGATTTAAAAACAAATGTTATCACAAAATTGTATCAAGACTCACCAGTGCCAAGGTCACCACTTGCTGAAAACTTAACTCCTTCCTTTGAGCACGAAATTACCACAGAATCCCCTATCTGGCTGAGGTCACGACAGATTCTCTGAAACTCTACAGCAGGCATCTTGATGACGACACTATACTCTGTATCCTAACAAGTTTGAAAATTTTCAAAAAGAGTTAATAAAATTAGAATTTAGTTTCATTCAAAAGTAGTCATACAGGAGTACAATAACAGTTACTTCAAGCTACACTCACATTGATGCAAGTTAAAGGCTTAAGTTCACAAACATACTTTTCAACTCAAGCTCTAAAACTATTGTAGTGTAGGCCTAATACACTGATAATATGTAACAGAGATTTCCTCAATAAACGAACCGAACTTATCGGTTAGCTGATAATATGTAACAGAGATTTCCTCAATAAACGAACCGAACTTATCGATTAGCTGATAATATGTAACAGGGATTTCCTCAATAAACGAACCGAACTTATCGATTAGCTGATAATATGTAACAGGGATTTCCTCAATAAATGAACCAAACTTATCGATTAGCTGATAATATGCAACAGGGATTTCCTCAATAAACGAACCGAACTTATCAATTAGCTTATAGAAACACCAATTCCCACTAAATAACTTCAATCAATCAGCAACTATTTGATCTTTCATGCAGTGAATACTTCACTCATTTCTTAATAACTAACTCATATTTACAACTAACGTAACCTTGTCTAGATATTAGTCAAAGTTTCTAGATTTTTGACATCATCATGAATTTTCTAGGTATTCTAAGACTACTATCATTAACTTAGTTTATCTTAACGTCTTATGCCCCCTAGCAAACACGCAAGTTAAAACAATACTTTGGTTCTTGGACAGTTTTTATGTACCAGCTTTTATTCTAGTTCTCAACAAATAGACATCGACACGGTGGTAGTAAAAACGTAGACATCGACACGGTGGTAGTAAAAACGTAGACATCGACACGGTGGTAGTAAAAACGTAGACATCGACACGGTGGTAGTAAAAACGTAGACATCGACACGGTGGTAGTAAAAACGTGGACATCGACACGGTGGTAGTAAAAACGTGGACATCGACACGGTGGTAGTAAAACGTGGACATCGACACGGTGGTAGTAAAACGTAGACACCGACACGGTGGTAGTAAAACGTAGACACCGACACGGTGGTAGTAAAACGTTCTATATAGTTTTCCTTCAAGTTTAGACTTGTTTTTTTATTTCTAATAAAATGAGTCCATCTAAACATGGTACAAAATATTTCTAATAAATAACTAATTTGAATTGAGTGTACAAACTGGATTTCCACAAAATCATTTAAAATATAACATTATTAAAATAAAGATGACCTAAATTATTTATATACTTTTTTAACATCCACTTGTTCTTCAGTTCCAACACCTAACTTATTCTGACTGGAGTCAAAAATAGAAAATATATCAAGTCATATTTAAACACACAGTTGTTGGACTATAATATCAAAGTAACTGAAAACCAATCGGGCCCCCTTGGATCACCCCTCCCTCTCCAAACACTTCAAACTTCACCAACCTAAGACTAAATGTAGCTTTTCATATCTTTATAATTTAAACAAAAAATTTGTATAATAAATAATTCCATACAAGCACATTGGTATAATTCGTACGACCGAGGAAATATTATCCGTAAAAAAGTGTTAGATAAGCTCAAAATATTAAGTTACTTACAGGTATTCCAAGATGTTCGGTATCTAGGTTCATTAACTTCATTAACTAAAAATATTAATATTACTAAGAAGTTACTTACAGGTATTCCAAGATGTTCGGTATCTAGGTTCATTAGCTTCATTTCATAATCAGAAACTTTCTCTTGATCTAAAAAAGTTCAATTACTAAGTAACAACAACTTCAGTATCATATTTCTAACAAAACATTTTATTATTCTGCTTCTAAATCAAATTAGTTATCTGGTAAGCTTGCAACTCTGGAATGTTAATGACATAACATATTCGTTTGTCTTATCTATATACATACTTCCAATTATACAATATTAGTATATAACAGTTAAATAAAGATTTGACACTATCTCAAACTCACAAGCTACAGCTGGGAACAATACTGATATTTACAGTTTTAAAGAGATATTTTAAGACTAAAGATAGCACTGGTAGACATGGTTTGGGACAGGTTTTCAATCAAACAATTACAGAAGTTAGAATTTATTTTCGTATGAACATCTTTTCCGTTTATGAAGAGAGTTCATTGCTTGTTTCTATTTACAGTTTTAATGTTAACATCTTTTCCGTTTATGAAGAGAGTTCATTGCTTGTTTCTATTTACAGTTTTAATGTTAACATCTTTTCCGTTTATGAAGACAGTTCATTGCTTGTTTC
>NW_013673147.1:26266-27298 GCF_000517525.1 Limulus polyphemus | reverse complement strand
TATTTACAGTTTTAATGTTAACACCTTTTCTGTTTATGAAGAGAGTTCATTGCTTGTTTCTATTTACAGTTTTAATGTTAACATCTTTTCCGTTTCAAAAAGTCTTACTTCTAATTCATTTCAGCAGAGACTCCTAATTTTTTTTGAGATTTCTCCTTGAAGGATTAAGGTGCAGACAAGTTATCAATAGATTTGTAATTTTTTGTTAACTACTCCTTATGGTGGAAGGAAACATTTCCCTCCCCCTTGCTTTCATCAAGAGGTCCCAAACTCTTCAAAATCACAAGGAAAATACAGTCATCCCCCCAACAATGAAACCCTATAACTGTCCCTGAAAATCTTTACTTTTCAGATTAATTAATTAGATTTATAAATATATTTTGATTTGTTCTAACCAATACTAATCATTTATCTCAAAACCAATGATATCTTCCAAAATCATTGAATATCAAACCTACAAGTCATATTCAAAACTTTGGTGATACACAACACACACCTTCAAACCCTATAGCCACATATTATCAACACTTACTAGGGGCTTCAAAAACAAAAGTAACGGTGTCTGCATCATCCTGGGCTTTTACAGTAATGACATCATCATTGGCTGCACACTTCAGAATTTTTGACATACTGAAATTTAAAAATACATAAATTAGCCGTGGTTTAAAAATAGCAACCTCAAACGGGTGAAAACAAATGGAAATGAGATGTGAACCAGTTTTATCTATTGGAAATGGTGCTGGTAGTGCTACTTCTTGCAAAAAAAATGTACAAACGTTAATTTATTTAGAAAAAAACAAACTTGGCTGTTTTTAAACTTCTTGCACAACCTGAATCCATACAAAATTATAAGTTTCATAGAATATACAAGGTAAATAAAAAATGAAGAATTTAAGAACCTGCAAATAGGGATCATAAAAAAAGAAGGCAAACAAGGCTGGAGATACTGTAGACATTATTTACCCAAACTACAAACCCCTATTTTGGCTCCATGCTGATACTTAGAACTACATTTGGTGAAATCAAAAATAG
>NW_013673147.1:22245-26245 GCF_000517525.1 Limulus polyphemus | reverse complement strand
ACTGTAGACATTATTTACCCAAACTACAAACCCCTATTTTGGCTCCATGCTGATACTTAGAACTACATTTGGTGAAATCAAAATAGGGATTTGTAGTTTGAGTAAATAATGTCTACAGTATCTCCAGCCTTGTTTGCCTTCTTTTTTTATGATCCCCATTTGCAGATTTTAAATTCCCAATTTTTCTATTTATCTTGTTTGATGCCTTTTTTATGCTCAACTATGAGCAAAGGATTACTTGATATGGTAGCTAACTTTATAGTAGCTAGCTGATATGGTACATGATGATTTACTGTAGTTACTGACTATTTGACCACATTAGTTTGAGATGTAAAATGTTAAGCTGCAGCCCATGATTTGTTTGAGAATATAGTAACCACTGATATAATGCATAGCAATGAGCAAATATATGCCTAGACTAAGACACAACCCCCACTAATCACATATAAATTTTTACCAATAGAAAAGCAGCCTTTTCAAATAAAAACATACATGACTAAAACATTAATCTAAATAATCCTTCGTGTCTTTGAAACTAATTATTCTATGAATGTGTGTATTGATTTTTTTTTTTTTACTCCTTCACTTCATAAATACTATAGGGGTTCACTCCCTTAAGACACCGATTGTATATTGTACAAAGTATGTACATGATACAGTCATCTAATGTTCATTTATTACTGGCTGTTACTTCCTGTTTCATCCTGTACTTAAGCTTTTTGAGGAACACCACATACTTGTAAAAAAGCTAACTTTAGGTACAAGGGGTCAAGTAATAACAATTTACATTGTTTACACTATAATTACGATGTTTTTTAGTTTATATAAACTATATAAAAAACAAATCCACTTTCCATACCCCTACGACCTTCACAGTAACTTATTTAGTATTCTACAAAAGGTTTGGGTACAATATACCAAACAGTTTTTGTTGTGGGCTGGCAAGAGAATAATAATAATTACAAACGGGCCGTTTTGAGCGGATTTTCTTTTCCTTGCAAGTCTAATATGATTGCTTTTTGTGCATTTTTGTATGTGTACAGCCTTAGCAGTCAACAGTCAAGGTTTTAAAGTGTTGTTTGAACCGAGTCTATTCTGTTTAAGTTGCTTTTTGCCCGAACGTTCTTTGTGCAATTCCTTGCGATCCCCAGTATAACTATAATTCTTTGTTCCGTAATAGTGGTAACCTACTAACTGACAAGATCTAAATAATGAGTAAATTGTAACTATAACTTGTAAGTAAATACAAAATTGGGCCCAATTTTCATAAAAGAAATACTAATTATCAGAATAATAATTTTCACCTTCCAAGATTCATCCCCATTGATATGTTCCTATCACAGCGGTACTTGTCGAAACCATCGCTTCTTAAATTTACCGAAACAAGGCTGACGTGAGAATTGTCCATTGCCTGTAAGCTGATGCCCGTGGCTGAGCAGTCCCATGTTGCCTCGTTGATCAAATCTTTGATAGCTTCTAAAACTTTCTTCAACAAGGATCCTTGAACGAGACGTGCTTCAAACATATTTATATAAATTAGATGCAAGTTTCAAATGAAAAATACAAAATGATAACTCTTCACAAGACAGTCTTACAAGTTTCAGCTGCACCAAATACGTCTAACGCGCCAAAACAACAATACTTTAGTGCCAAACCCCGCGTTTCCCGCCACCTAATCCATAGTATGCGCATGTGCCTTATCATGTTGGGACGGGTTTCTTTTCTCACTTATGTAGGTGCTACAAGTTAACGAACTGACAAAACATATTTGATGCTGGAAAATCTATTGTAATTAATGAAAATATTTTTTTCTAAAAACTCCAGATCATAAATATTCAAATTTCAAAACAAGAAACTTTTATTTTAAACGAATAAAAGTATGTTTGTTGTTTTCTGTTCCCTGAAGGTGTCGTAAATATACCTAACAAATTTTAAATTATTAATATCAACTATTTTAACAACAACATTTTAAAAGATTTAAACGGAAATGAAGGGATTTAGATATTTAAAATATCCATATTGTTTCGACATAGGGGTCACGCGACTGTTGAAATTAAGTGTATCGCAAAGTTATATTCAGAAAGAATAAACCAGTTTTATTTAAGAAAGGACTTGTGTCGCTAAAGTTTCGTCGGAACGAATTTACGGAAAATTAATTAACGAACGGAGACGTAACAATATGTATTTTCACTTTTAATTAATTTTAATTTTTAATTTAATTTTCACGTTTTATTAGTTACCTTCACGTTTATTAAGTTGTAAACAATGCTTATTTTTACTTCCGTTATTGCTTCTGCGTGGACTTCCAAGGTAAATGAGGCCACAAAGAAGAATACCTACCCACTGCCCAGGATTGATTCTACTTTGGTTACTCTATAAGAATCAAAATAGTTTTCAACATTGGATTTTAAAAGTGCGTATTGGCTAGTGCAAGTTGACAAAGCAAGTATACAGAAGACAGTTTTTACTGTAGGAAAATGTTTGTGGCAATTTGTTGTGTTACCATTTGGATTGTGTAATACTCCTGTTATATTTGAATACGTGATGTTGTGTGTTTTGTCTGAACTACCATAGAATGCTGTACTCATCTACTTGTATGATATAATCACACATGGCATGACCTATGATAATGTGTATGATAGGCAAAGGAAAGTTCTGGATTTCTTGATGAAAGAGAAACTTAAAATGATTTAAAAAGTGTGAATTATTCTGTCAACAGATGAGTTTCATGGGACAGATAGTCAGAAGAGATGGAACGTCAACAGATTGGCTCTGTGCAAAATTGACCAACACCAAAGAACATGCGAGAGTTAAGAGTATTTCTTGGACTATGCTCTTACTGTGATCGTTTTGTAATATCATTTTTTGAAATAGCTCATCATCTACACAAATTATTTAAAAAGTCAAATAAGTTTTGTTAGACTGCTGATTGTGAACAAGCATTCAACAAACTGAAGAAAGAACAACCACTACCCCTATATTAGTGTAACCAATTCTTGAAAATCTACTTATTTTAGATATAGATATTAGTCATTTTACAATGGTAGCAGTGTCAGAAGTACAAAATAGAAGATGACATGTGATTGCCTACTATAGCAAGACAACGAATGCTGTAGAAAGGAGGTATTGCACTATTTGAAAATAGCTACCAAGTGTTTAGGTTTCGATAATCGTGATGGATAGAGAACAGGTTTCTCAATGTATAGCAAAATCATAACAAAATAATTTAGACAAATCAGTAAAAAAATGCGAAACGTACTTCTCGAGGGGTGCCACTCTAGATTCAAAATGCTTCTGTCACCTATGCAGTCCATCTTTTAGCCTATCAGTTAAAAATTAGGAATGGCTAGCGTAGATAGCTTTGTACGAATATTCGAAATAAGCAAAAAGAAACATGTAAATGCTAACTTGAAACAAGTTGCAGGAAGTAACTTTTAACTCTCTTGCACACGTTTACGATCTTGTGACATCCAGTCAACAAGGAAGAAATTACCCACATACAAGAAATGCATGGGAAATTTAGAGAAATGATATTAATACATCAGAACAGAGATATATCATACACCAATTATGAAAGGGTGAGATTAGTATCTGTAGCTGTTTCAACTACGACAACTATCACCATAATAAATTAAACAATATTTGACTTTTAACACAACTGGGTTATGTTTGTTGCAATACGAAACTAGAGGGGCACTCAGTAAAGCGCACACCTCCGCCATGCAGCGGTGGTCATATTCAGCTCTCAAAAATACGAAACTGTGTCTATATGTCCGTCATTACCAATTTTGGGCAGGACAATGAGGAATAATATTGTTACGACAGCGGGAAGTCACGTGACGCTGTAACACATCATGAGATTCTCGAAGGATCTTGAATTGCCCTGGGAACTCTAGTCTGTTCCATGCGCACTCTTTTTTTTTAGTATATAAGCCCGGCAAATAAAGCAGGAATGATATAGACAGAGAGATTGAAGATAGAGATAATCAAGTCAAGCCGT